>NW_027489044.1:0-136495 GCF_050948215.1 Halictus rubicundus | reverse complement strand
AAAGAGGATAGGATAGGATAGAGGATAGGAAAGGATAGAGGATAGGATAGGACAGAGGATAGGATAGGACAGAGGATGGGATAGGGGATTTGATAGGATAGGATAGAGGATAGGATAGACGATAGGATAGGATAGAGGATTGGATAGGATAGAGGATAGATGATAGGATAGGATAGAGGATAGAGGATAGGATAGGGGATTTGATAGGATAGAGGATAGGATAGTATAGAGGATAGGATAGGATTGAGGATAGGATAGGATGGAGGATAGGATAGGGTAGAGGATAGGATAGGATAGAGGATAGGATAGACGATAGGATAGGATAGAGGATAGGATAGAGGATAGGATAGGATAGGATAGAGGATAAGATAGGGGATTTGATAGGATAGAGGATAGGATAGGATAGGATAGAGGATAGGATAGGATAGGATAGAGGATAGGATAGGATAGAGGATAGGATAGGATAGAGGACAGGATAGGATACAGGATTGGATAGGATACAGGAAAGGATAGGATAGAGGATAGGATAGGATAGAGGATAGGATAGGATAGAGGATAGGATAGGATAGAGGATAGGATAGGATAGGATAGAGGACAGAATAGGATACAGGATTGGATAGGATACAGGAAAGGATAGGATTGAGGATAGGATAGGATGGAAGATAGGATAGGATAGAGGATAGGATAGGATAGAGGATAGGATAGACGATAGGATAGGATAGAGGATTGGATAGGATAGAGGATAGATGATAGGATAGGATAGAGGATAGAGGATAGGATAGGGGATTTGATAGGATAGAGGATAGGATAGGATAGAAGATAGGATAGGATAGAGGATAGGATAGGATAGAGGATAGGATAGGATTGAGGATAGGATAGGATGGAGGATAGGATAGGGTAGAGGATAGGGTAGGATAGAGGATGCGCTCGGGGTTCTCCGCAGGGCTATCGCGCGGGCCAAGGCCGACGCGTGGTCGGAGCTCGTCGGCATGGTGGACTCCGATCCATGGGGGCGCCCGTACAAGCTTGTCATGAACAAGCTGCGCGCGTGGGCGCCTCCGGTGACGGAGTCGATGGACCCCCACCTGCTCGAGGGAGTGGTGGCGTCCCTCTTCCCGCGAGAGGGGGGACAACTGCGCCGCTCCCATTGGGAACAGGAGCCTCTCTCCTGGTCCGCAGAGTGGGAGGTGTCGGCCGGCGAGCTGGGTGAGGCGATGGCCAGGGCGCGGCGGGTGGGCCGCAAGGCCCCGGGCCCGGACGGGGTGCCGGGCCGCGCGTTGGTCTTGGCCCTGGAGGGGGGACTCGCCGCCGAACTCCGGCAGCTGTATAACGGCTGTCTGAGGGAGGGGGTGTTCCCCACGGAGTGGAAGTCGGGCAGGTTGGTCCTCCTTCCGAAGGGGGGCAAGTCCCGGGACTCGCCCTCAGGGTACCGGCCAATTTGTCTGCTGGACGAGGCGGGGAAGTTGTTCGAGCGCGTACTCGTTGGACGCCTCGTCCGGCACCTGTCGGCGGGAGGGGTCCCCGATCTGAGCGGGGTTCAATTCGGCTTTCGGGAGGGTCTCTCCACCGTCGACGCTATTCGGCGGGTGAGGGCTCTCTCGGAGGCCTGTACGAGGGGGGGCGGTGTTGCGTTGGCGATATCCTTGGATATCGCTAACGCGTTCAACACCGTCCCCTGGGATCGGATAATGGAGGCCCTGGTCTTCCACCGGGTGCCTCTGTATCTCAGAAGGGTGATCGGGAGCTATCTCTCCGACAGGGGTATAGAGTATCCCGGCCGGTACGGGATGGTGCGCAGGGGCGTCGTGCGCGGGGTTCCGCAGGGCTCGGTGTTGGGCCCGTTGCTGTGGAATCTTGCGTACGATCGCGTCCTGCGGGAGGAGATGCCTCCCGGGGTCAGCCTGACGTGTTACGCCGACGACACGCTGGTATTGGCCACCGGGAGGTATGCGAAGGAGGCCATCTGCCTGGCGGAGCGCGGCGCGTGGCGCGCGGTGCGCGCGATCCGGTCGCTGGGCCTAGAGGTGTCCGTCGAGAAAACCAGGGCCATGTGGTTTCTCCGCTCGGCCCGGTTGGCGGCGCCTCCCCAGTGCTGGATCTGCGTGGGGGAGGGGATGGTCAAGGTCGGGTCCCAGATGCGGTACCTGGGACTCGAGCTTGACGGCCGGTGGCGTTTTGACCGCCACCTTGAGTCGCTGGCGCCCCGGGCGGAGAGGGCGACCGCTGCGCTCGGTCGCCTTCTCCCGAATCTCGGGGGACCCTGTGGACGGGTGCGTCGTCTGTTCGCGGTGGTGGTGCGAGTTTTGGTCCTGTACGGAGCCCCTGTATGGGCGCGCGATGTCTTGGCTAGGGGGCGCAGTGGCGGCACACGGTCGCTGCTGCGTCGCATCGAGCGCAGGCTGGCCATAGGCATCGTGCGGGGGTACCGCACCATTTCATACGCGACGGCGATGGTGATGTCGGGGCTGATCCCCCTCGAGCTGGAGGCCCGCGTGTTGGCGGATGTGCATACGCGCTCCAGGGAACTCCGGCTCCGGGGGGTGGCCCCGGATCAGGCGCGGCTCATGGTGGATGAGCTCAGGCGACATGCTCGGCGGCACGCAGTCCGGGAGTGGCGCGATAGCCTTCCCGGGACGAGGGAGGGCGAGAGGCGGGCCGTTCGGGCCATCCTCCCGGTGTTCGATCAATGGAACAGGGGATGGATGGGGCATAGGGTCTCCTACCGTGTGACGCAGGTGATGAGCGGGCACGGGTGCTTCGGCGACTACCTGTGTCGCATCGGGAGGGAGACCGAGGAGGCGTGTCACCACTGCGGCGAGCCGCGGGACACGGCGCAACACACTCTGGAGGAGTGTCCGGCATGGGGGGGAGAGCGCCGTGCCCTGCGGCGCGCGGTGGGCCACGACCTCTCGCTCCCGGCTGTCGTCGCTGCAGCAGCCGGTGGCGAGGAGGCGTGGAGGGGGTTCGCTTCCTTCTGCAAAGCGGGTTATGCTGCGGAAGGAGGCTGCGGAACGGGATCGGGAGCGTAATCACGATCCCGGCCGAAGGGGGGGGAGGCGGCGCAGGGTACGCCCCGGGGCGTACCCCCGTTGCGACGCCTCTGACGCGAGCGGGGACGCCCTTGATGATCTCGAGGCGGGGGATCGGATATCCCCTTACACTCGGTCACCAACGGCGTCCCCGGAGGCCGCCGGGCATCTCGGGCGGGGGCTCGGATGCTCATCGGGCGGCCTAACAGGGGGGGAAGGCGCCACGTCGTCCGTTGCGTGGTGCCTTCGGATAGAGTAGGTACGGGAGGGGGCCGCGTCCCCCCCTGGGTGGTATGCTAAGGCGGGGGCACACCGGATTGACATGCGCGCGCAGAGCACGGGTGCCCCCAGGAGTCTAGGGACGGACGGGGAGGAGTTAGTGGGTATACTCGGCGTTGCACCAACCAGCCGAGGAGTCCCACATAACCCGGACCACCCCCCCCCCCCCCGGGGGGGTTCGGGTATCCGTAACGAGATTACCTCCTCGAAAAGAAAAAAAAAAAAAAAAAAATAGGGTAGGATAGAGGATAGGATAGACGATAGGATAGGATAGAGGATAGGATAGAGGATAGGATAGGATAGAGGATAGAGGATAGGATAGGATAGAGGATAAGATAGGGGTTTTGATAGTATAGAGGATAGGATAGGATAGAGGATAGGATAGGATAGGATAGAGGATAGGATAGGATAGGATAGAGGATAGGATAGGATAGGATGGAGGATAGGATAGGATAGAGGATAGGATAGGATAGAGGACAGGATAGGATACAGGATTGGATAGGATACAGGAAAGGATAGGATAGAGGATAGGATAGGATAGAGGATAGGATAGGATAGAGGATAGGATAGGATAGAGGATAGGATAGGATAGAAGAATAGGATAGGATAGAGGACAGGATAGGGGATTTGATAGGATAGAGTATCGGATAGGCTGGAGGATTGGATAGGATAGAGGATAGATGATAGGATAGGATAGAGGATAGGATAGGGGATTTGATAGGATAGAGGATAGGACAGGATAGAAGATAGGATAGGATAGAGGATAGATGATAGGATAGGATAGAGGATAGGATAGGGGATAGGATAGGATAGAGGATAGGATAGGATAGAGGATAGGATAGGATAGAAGATAGGATAGGATAGAGTATAGGATAGGATAGAGGATAGGATAGGACAGTGGGTGGGGTAGGGGATTTGATAGGATAGAGGATAGGATAGGATAGAAGATAGGATAGGATAGAGGATAGGATAGGATAGAGGATAGGATAGGATAGAGGATAGGATAGACGATAGGATAGGATTGAGGATAGGATAGGATAGAGGTTACGATAGGATAGAGGATAGGATAGGACAGAGGATAGGATAGGGGATTTGATAGGATAGAGGATAGGATAGGATAGAGGATTGGATAGGATAGAGTATAGATGATAGGATAGGATAGAAGATAGGATAGGATAGAGGGCAGGATAGGATAGAGGATAGGATAGGATAGAGGATAGGATAGGATAGAAGATAGGATAGGATAGAGGATAGGATAGGATACAGGATTGGATAGGATACAGGAAAGGATAGGTTTGAGGATAGGATAGGATGGAGGATAGGATAGGATAGAGTATAGGATAGGATAGAGGATAGGATAGACGATAGGATAGGATAGAGGATAGGATAGGATAGAGGATAGGATAGGATAGAGGATAGGATAGGATAGAGGATAGGATAGGATAGAGGATAGGATAGGATAGGACAGAGGATAGGATAGGGGATTTGATAGGATAGAGGATAGGATAGGATAGAGGATTGGATAGGATAGAGGATAGATGATAGGATAGGATAGAGGATAGATGATAGGATAGGATAGAGGATAGGATAGGGGATTTGATAGGATAGAAGATAGGATAGGATAGAGGATAGGATAGGATAGAGGATAGGATAGGATAGAGGATAGGATAGGATAGGATAGAGGATAGGATAGGATAGGATAGAGGATAGGATAGGATAGGATAGAGGATAGGATAGGATAGAGGATAGGATAGGATAGAGGACAGGATAGGATACAGGATTGGATAGGATACAGGAAAGGATAGGATAGAGGATAGGATAGGATAGAGGATAGGATAGGATAGAGGATAGGATAGGATAGAGGATAGGATAGGATAGAAGAATAGGATAGGATAGAGGACAGGATAGGGGATTTGATAGGATAGAGTATAGGATAGGCTGGAGGATTGGATAGGATAGAGGATAGATGATAGGATAGGATAGAGGATAGGATAGGGGATTTGATAGGATAGAGGATAGGACAGGATAGAAGATAGGATAGGATAGAGGATAGATGATAGGATAGGATAGAGGATAGATGATAGGATAGGATAGAGGATAGGATAGGGGATTTGATAGGATAGAAGATAGGATAGGATAGAGGATAGGATAGGATAGAGGATAGGATAGGATAGAGGATAGGATAGGATAGGATAGAGGATAGGATAGGATAGGATAGAGGATAGGATAGGATAGGATAGAGGATAGGATAGGATAGAGGATAGGATAGGATAGAGGACAGGATAGGATACAGGATTGGATAGGATACAGGAAAGGATAGGATAGAGGATAGGATAGGATAGAGGATAGGATAGGATAGAGGATAGGATAGGATAGAGGATAGGATAGGATAGAAGAATAGGATAGGATAGAGGACAGGATAGGGGATTTGATAGGATAGAGTATAGGATAGGCTGGAGGATTGGATAGGATAGAGGATAGATGATAGGATAGGATAGAGGATAGGATAGGGGATTTGATAGGATAGAGGATAGGACAGGATAGAAGATAGGATAGGATAGAGGATAGATGATAGGATAGGATAGAGGATAGGATAGTGGATAGGATAGGATAGAGGATAGGATAGGTTAGAAGATAGGATAGGATAGAGGATAGGATAGGATAGAGGATAGGATAGGATAGAGGACAGGATAGGATACAGGATTGGATAGGATACAGGAAAGGATAGGATAGAGGATAGGATAGGATAGAGGATAGGATAGGATAGAGGATAGGATAGGATAGAGGATAGGATAGGATAGAAGAATAGGATAGGATAGAGGATAGAGTATAGGATAGGATAGAGGATAGGATAGGACAGAGGATGGGGTAGGATAGAAGATAGGATAGGATAGAGGATAGGATAGGATACAGGATTGGATAGGATACAGGAAAGGATAGGTTTGAGGATAGGATAGGATGGAGGATAGGATAGGATAGAGTATAGGATAGGATAGAGGATAGGATAGACGATAGGATAGGATAGAGGATAGGATAGGATAGAGGATAGGATAGGATAGAAGAATAGGATAGGATAGAGGACAGGATAGGGGATTTGATAGGATAGAGTATAGGATAGGCTGGAGGATTGGATAGGATAGAGGATAGATGATAGGATAGGATAGAGGATAGGATAGGGGATTTGATAGGATAGAGGATAGGACAGGATAGAAGATAGGATAGGATAGAGGATGGATGATAGGATAGGATAGAGGATAGGATAGGGGATAGGATAGGATAGAGGATAGGATAGGTTAGAAGATACGATAGGATAGAGGATAGGATAGGATAGAGGATAAGATAGGATAGAGGATAGGATAGGATAGAGGATAGAGTATAGGATAGGATAGAGGATAGGATAGGACAGAGGATGGGGTAGGATAGAAGATAGGATAGGATAGAGGATAGGATAGGATACAGGATTGGATAGGATACAGGAAAGGATAGGTTTGAGGATAGGATAGGATGGAGGATAGGATAGGATAGAGTATAGGATAGGATAGAGGATAGGATAGACGATAGGATAGGATAGAGGATAGGATAGGATAGAGGATAGGATAGGATAGAGGATATGATAGGACAGAGGATAGGATAGGGGATTTGATAGGATAGAGGATAGGATAGGATAGAGGATTGGATAGGATAGAGGATAGATGATAGGATAGGATAGAGGATAGGATAGGGGATTTGATAGGATAGAAGATAGGATAGGATAGAGGATAGGATAGGATAGAGGATAGGATAGGATCGAGGATAGGATAGGATAGAAGATAGGATAGGATAGAGGATAGGATAGTATAGAGGATAGGATAGGATAGAGGATAGGATAGGATAGAGGATAGGATAGGATAGAGGATAGGATAGGATAGAGGATAGGATAGGACAGAGGATAGGGTAGGGGATTTGATAGGATAGAGGATAGGATAGGATAGAGGATAGGATAGAGGATAGGATAGGATAGGATAGAGGATAGGATAGGATAGAGGATAGGATAGGATAGAGGGTAGGATCGGAAAGAGGATAGGATAGGATAGAGGATAGGAAAGGATGGAGGATAGGATAGGACAGAGGATAGGATAGGACAGAGGATAGGATAGGACAGAGGATAGGATAGGGGATTTGATAGGATAGGATAGAGGTTACGATAGGATAGAGGATAGGATAGGACAGAGGATAGGATAGGGGATTTGATAGGATAGAGGATAGGATAGGATAGAGGATTGGATAGGATAGAGTATAGATGATAGGATAGGATAGAAGATAGGATAGGATAGAGGGCAGGATAGGATAGAGGATAGGATAGGATAGAGGATAGGATAGGATAGAAGATAGGATAGGATAGGGGATAGGATAGGATACAGGATTGGATAGGATACAGGAAAGGATAGGTTTGAGGATAGGATAGGATGGAGGATAGGATAGGATAGAGTATAGGATAGGATAGAGGATAGGATAGACGATAGGATAGGATAGAGGATAGGATAGGATAGAGGATAGGATAGGATAGAGGATAGGATAGGATAGAGGATAGGATAGGATAGAGGATAGGATAGGATAGGACAGAGGATAGGATAGGGGATTTGATAGGATAGAGGATAGGATAGGATAGAGGATTGGATAGGATAGAGGATAGATGATAGGATAGGATAGAGGATAGATGATAGGATAGGATAGAGGATAGGATAGGGGATTTGATAGGATAGAAGATAGGATAGGATAGAGGATAGGATAGGATAGAGGATAGGATAGGATAGAGGATAGGATAGGATAGGATAGAGGATAGGATAGGATAGGATAGAGGATAGGATAGGATAGGATAGAGGATAGGATAGGATAGAGGATAGGATAGGATAGAGGACAGGATAGGATACAGGATTGGATAGGATACAGGAAAGGATAGGATAGAGGATAGGATAGGATAGAGGATAGGATAGGATAGAGGATAGGATAGGATAGAGGATAGGATAGGATAGAAGAATAGGATAGGATAGAGGACAGGATAGGGGATTTGATAGGATAGAGTATAGGATAGGCTGGAGGATTGGATAGGATAGAGGATAGATGATAGGATAGGATAGAGGATAGGATAGGGGATTTGATAGGATAGAGGATAGGACAGGATAGAAGATAGGATAGGATAGAGGATAGATGATAGGATAGGATAGAGGATAGGATAGGGGATAGGATAGGATAGAGGATAGGATAGGTTAGAAGATAGGATAGGATAGAGGATAGGATAGGATAGAGGATAGGATAGGATAGAGGACAGGATAGGATACAGGATTGGATAGGATACAGGAAAGGATAGGATAGAGGATAGGATAGGATAGAGGATAGGATAGGATAGAGGATAGGATAGGATAGAGGATAGGATAGGATAGAAGAATAGGATAGGATAGAGGACAGGATAGGGGATTTGATAGGATAGAGTATAGGATAGGCTGGAGGATTGGATAGGATAGAGGATAGATGATAGGATAGGATAGAGGATAGGATAGGGGATTTGATAGGATAGAGAATAGGACAGGATAGAAGATAGGATAGGATAGAGGATAGATGATAGGATAGGATAGAGGATAGGATAGAGGATAAGATAGGATAGAGGATAGGATAGGATAGAGGATAGAGTATAGGATAGGATAGAGGATAGGATAGGACAGAGGATGGGGTAGGGGATTTGATAGGATAGAGGATAGGATAGGATAGAAGATAGGATAGGATAGAGGATAGGATAGGATAGAGGATAGGATAGGATAGAGGATAGGATAGGATAGAGGATAGGATAGGATAGAAGAATAGGATAGGATAGAGGACAGGATAGGGGATTTGATAGGATAGAGTATAGGATAGGCTGGAGGATTGGATAGGATAGAGGATAGATGATAGGATAGGATAGAGGATAGGATAGGGGATTTGATAGGATAGAGGATAGGACAGGATAGAAGATAGGATAGGATAGAGGATAGATGATAGGATAGGATAGAGGATAGGATAGGATCGAGGATAGGATAGGATAGAAGATAGGATAGGATAGAGGATAGGATAGTATAGAGGATAGGATAGGATAGAGGATAGAGGATAGGATAGGATAGAGGATAGGATAGGATAGAGGATAGGATAGGATAGAGGATAGGATAGGATAGAGGATAGGATAGGACAGAGGATAGGGTAGGGGATTTGATAGGATAGAGGATAGGATAGGATAGAGGATAGGATAGAGGATAGGATAGGATAGGATAGAGGATAGGATAGGATAGAGGATAGGATAGGATAGAGGATAGGATAGGATAGAGGGTAGGATCGGAAAGAGGATAGGATAGGATAGAGGATAGGAAAGGATGGAGGATAGGATAGGACAGAGGATAGGATAGGACAGAGGATAGGATAGGACAGAGGATAGGATAGGGGATTTGATAGGATAGGATAGAGGATAGGATAGACGATAGGATAGGATAGAGCACAGGATAGGATAGACGATAGGATAGGATAGAGCATAGGATAGGATAGAGGATAGGATAGGATAGAGGATAGGATAGGATAGAGGGTAGGATAGAATAGAGGACAGGATAGGATACAGGATTGGATAGGATACAGGAAAGGATAGGATTGAGGATAGGATAGGATGGAGGATAGGATAGGATAGAGTATAGGATAGGATAGAGGATAGGATAGACGATAGGATAGGATAGAGGATAGGATAGGATAGATTATAGGATAGGATAGAGGATAGGATAGGACAGAGGATAGGATAGGGGATTTGATAGGATAGAGGATAGGATAGGATAGAGGATTGGATAGGATAGAGGATAGATGATAGGATAGGATAGACGATAGGATGGGGGATTTGATAGGATAGAGGATAGGATAGGATGGAAGATAGGATAGGATAGAGGATAGATGATAGGATAGGATAGAGGATAGGATAGGGGATAGGATAGGATAGAGGATAGGATAGGATAGAAGATAGGATAGGATAGAGGATAGGATAGGATAGAGGATAAGATAGGATAGAGGATAGGATAGGATAGAGCATAGAGGATAGGATAGGATAGAGGATAGGATAGGAAAGAGGATAGGGTAGGGGATTTGATAGGATAGAGGATAGGATAGGATAGAAGATAGGAGAGGATAGAGGATAGGATAGGATAGAGGATAGGATAGGATAGAGGATAGGATAGGATAGAGTATAGGATAGGATAGAAGATAGGATAGGATAGAGGATAGGATAGGATAGAGGATAGGATAGGATAGAGGATAGAGGATAGAGGATAGGATAGGATAGAGGATAGGATAGGATAGAGGATAGGATAGGATAGAGGATAGGATAGGATACAGGATTGGATAGGATACAGGAAAGGATAGGTTTGAGAATAGGATAGGATGGAGGATAGGATAGGATAGAGTATAGGATAGGATAGAGGATAGGATAGACGATAGGATTGGATAGAGGATAGGATAGGATAGAGGATAGGATAGGATAGAGGATAGGATAGGATAGAGGATAGGATAGGACAGAGGATAGGATAGGGGATTTGATAGGATAGAGGATAGGATAGGATAGAGGATTGGATAGGATAGAGGATAGATGATAGGATAGGATAGAGGATAGGATAGGGGATTTGATAGGATAGAAGATAGGATAGGATAGAGGATAGGATAGGATAGAGGATAGGATAGGATAGAGGACAGGATAGGATAGAGGATAGGATAGTATAGAGGATAGGATAGGATAGAGGATAGAGGATAGGATAGGATAGAGGATAGGATAGGATAGAGGATAGGATAGGATAGAGGATAGGATAGGATAGAGGATAGGATAGGATAGAGGATAGGGTAGGGGATTTGATAGGATAGAGGATAGGATAGGATAGAGGATAGGATAGGATAGAGGGTAGGATAGAATAGAGGACGGGATAGGATACAGGATTGGATAGGATACAGGAAAGGATAGGATTGAGGATAGGATAGGATGGAGGATAGGATAGGATAGAGTATAGGATAGGATAGAGGATAGGATAGACGATAGGATAGGATAGAGGATAGGATAGGATAGAGGATAGGATAGGATAGAGTATAGGATAGGATAGAAGATAGGATAGGATAGAGGATAGGATAGGATAGAGGATAGGATAGGATAGAGGATAGAGGATAGGATAGGATAGAGGATAGGATAGGATAGAGGATAGGATAGGATAGAGGATAGGATAGGACAGAGGATAGGGTAGGGGATTTGATAGGATAGAGGATAGGAAAGGATAGAGGATAGGATAGGACAGAGGATAGGATAGGACAGAGGATAGGATAGGGGATTTGATAGGATAGGATAGAGGATAGGATAGAGGATAGGATAGGATAGAGGGTAGGATAGAATAGAGGACAGGATAGGATACAGGATTGGATAGGATACAGGAAAGGATAGGATTGAGGATAGGATAGGATGGAGGATAGGATAGGATAGAGTATAGGATAGGATAGAGGATAGGATAGACGATAGGATAGGATAGAGGATAGGATAGGATAGATTATAGGATAGGATAGAGGATAGGATAGGACAGAGGATAGGATAGGGGATTTGATAGGATAGAGGATAGGATAGGATAGAGGATTGGATAGGATAGAGGATAGATGATAGGATAGGATAGACGATAGGATGGGGGATTTGATAGGATAGAGGATAGGATAGGATGGAAGATATTATAGGATAGAGGATAGATGATAGGATAGGATAGAGGATAGGATAGGGGATAGGATAGGATAGAGGATAGGATAGGATAGAAGATAGGATAGGATAGAGGATAGGATAGGATAGAGGATAAGATAGGATAGAGGATAGGATAGGATAGAGCATAGAGGATAGGATAGGATAGAGGATAGGATAGGAAAGAGGATAGGGTAGGGGATTTGATAGGATAGAGGATAGGATAGGATAGAGGATAGGAGAGGATAGAGGATAGGATAGGATAGAGGATAGGATAGGATAGAGGATAGGATAGGATAGAGTATAGGATAGGATAGAAGATAGGATAGGATAGAGGATAGGATAGGATAGAGGATAGGATAGGATAGAGGATAGAGGATAGAGGATAGGATAGGATAGAGGATAGGATAGGATAGAGGATAGGATAGGATAGAGGATAGGATAGGATACAGGATTGGATAGGATACAGGAAAGGATAGGTTTGAGAATAGGATAGGATGGAGGATAGGATAGGATAGAGTATAGGATAGGATAGAGGATAGGATAGACGATAGGATTGGATAGAGGATAGGATAGGATAGAGGATAGGATAGGATAGAGGATAGGATAGGATAGAGGATAGGATAGGACAGAGGATAGGATAGGGGATTTGATAGGATAGAGGATAGGATAGGATAGAGGATTGGATAGGATAGAGGATAGATGATAGGATAGGATAGAGGATAGGATAGGGGATTTGATAGGATAGAAGATAGGATAGGATAGAGGATAGGATAGGATAGAGGATAGGATAGGATAGAGGATAGGATAGGATAGAGGATAGGATAGTATAGAGGATAGGATAGGATAGAGGATAGAGGATAGGATAGGATAGAGGATAGGATAGGATAGAGGATAGGATAGGATAGAGGATAGGATAGGATAGAGGATAGGATAGGATAGAGGATAGGGTAGGGGATTTGATAGGATAGAGGATAGGATAGGATAGAGGATAGGATAGGATAGAGGATAGGATAGAGGATAGGATAGGATAGAGGATAGGATAGGATAGAGGGTAGGATCGGAAAGAGGATAGGATAGGATAGAGGATAGGAAAGGAAAGAGGATAGGATAGGACAAAGGATAGGATAGGACAGAGGATAGGATAGGGGATTTGATAGGATAGGATAGAGGATAGGATAGGACAGAGGATAGGATAGGGGATTTGATAGGATAGGATAGAGGATAGGATAGAGCATAGGATAGGATAGAGGATAGGATAGGATAGAGGATAGGATAGGATAGAGGGTAGGATAGAATAGAGGACGGGATAGGATACAGGATTGGATAGGATACAGGAAAGGATAGGATTGAGGATAGGATAGGATGGAGGATAGGATAGGATAGAGTATAGGATAGGATAGAGGATAGGATAGACGATAGGATAGGATAGAGGATAGGATAGGATAGAGGATAGGATAGGATAGAGGATAGAGGATAGGATAGGATAGAGGATAGGATAGGACAGAGGATAGGGTAGGGGTTTTGATAGCATAGAGGATAGGATAGGATAGAAGATAGGATAGGATAGAGGATAGGATAGGATAGAGGATAGGATAGGATAGAGTATAGGATAGGATAGAAGATAGGATAGGATAGAGGATAGGATAGGATAGAGGATAGGATAGGATAGAGGATAGAGGATAGGATAGGATAGAGGATAGGATAGGATAGAGGATAGGATAGGATAGAGGATAGGATAGGACAGAGGATAGGGTAGGGGATTTGATAGGATAGAGGATAGGAAAGGATAGAGGATAGGATAGGACAGAGGATAGGATAGGACAGAGGATAGGATAGGGGATTTGATAGGATAGGATAGAGGATAGGATAGACGATAGGATAGGATAGAGCATAGGATAGGATAGACGATAGGATAGGATAGAGCATAGGATAGGATAGAGGATAGGATAGGATAGAGGATAGGATAGGATAGAGGGTAGGATAGAATAGAGGACAGGATAGGATACAGGATTGGATAGGATACAGGAAAGGATAGGATAGAAGATAGGATAGGATAGAGGATAGGATAGTATAGAGGATAGGATAGGATAGAGGATAGAGGATAGGATAGGATAGAGGATAGGATAGGATAGAGGATAGGATAGGATAGAGGATAGGATAGGATAGAGGATAGGATAGGACAGAGGATAGGGTAGGGGATTTGATAGGATAGAGGATAGGATAGGATAGAGTATAGGATAGGATAGAAGATAGGATAGTATAGAGGATAGGATAGGATAGAGGATAGGATAGGATAGAGGATAGGATAGGATAGAGGATAGGATAGGATAGAGGATAGAGGATAGAGGATAGGATAGGATAGAGGATAGGATAGGATAGAGGATAGAGGATAGGATAGGATAGAGGATAGGATAGGATAGAGGATAGGATAGGATAGAGGATAGGATAGGACAGAGGATAGGGTAGGGGATTTGATAGGATAGAGGATAGGATAGGATAGAAGATAGGATAGGATAGAGGACAGGATAGGATAGAGGATAGGATAGGATAGAGGATAGGATAGGATAGAGGATAGGATAGGATAGAAGCTAGGATAGGATAGAGGACAGGATAGGATAGAGGATAGGATAGGATAGAGGATAGGATAGGATAGAAGATAGGATAGGATAGAGGATAGGATAGGATAGAGGATAGGATAGGATAGAGGATAGGATAGGATAGAGGATAGAGGATAGGATAGGATAGAGGATAGGATAGGATAGAGTATAGGATAGGATAGAAGATAGGATAGGATAGAGGATAGGATAGGATAGAGGATAGGATAGGATAGAGGATAGGATAGGATAGAGGATAGGATAGGATAGAGGATAGAGGATAGGATAGGATAGAGGATAGGATAGGATAGAGGATAGGATAGGATAGAGGATAGGATAGGACAGAGGATAGGGTAGGGGATTTGATAGGATAGAGGATAGGATAGGATAGAAGATAGGATAGGATAGAGGACAGGATAGGATAGAGGATAGGATAGGATAGAGGATAGGATAGGATAGAGGATAGGATAGGATAGAAGATAGGATAGGATAGAGGACAGGATAGGATAGAGGATAGGATAGGATAGAGGATAGGATAGGATAGAAGATAGGATAGGATAGAGGATAGGATAGGATAGAGGATACGATAGGATAGAGGATAGGATAGGACAGAGGATAGGATAGGGGATTTGATAGGATAGAAGATAGGATAGGATAGAGGATAGGATAGGATAGAGGATAGGATAGGATAGAGGATAGGTGGGATAGAAGATAGGATAGGATAGAGGATAGGATAGTATAGAGGATAGGATAGGATAGAGGATAGAGGATAGGATAGGATAGAGGATAGGATAGGATAGAGGATAGGATAGGATAGAGGATAGGATAGGACAGAGGATAGGGTAGGGGATTTGATAGGATAGAGGATAGGATAGGATAGAGGATAGGATAGGATAGAAGATAGGATAGGATAGAGTATAGGATAGGATAGAAGATAGGATAGGATAGAGGATAGGATAGGATAGAGGATAGGATAGGATAGAGGATAGGATAGGATAGAGGATAGGATAGGATAGAGGATAGAGGATAGGATAGGATAGAGGATAGGATAGGATAGAGGATAGGATAGGATAGAGGATAGGATAAGACAGAGGATAGGGTGGGGGATTTGATAGGATAGAGGATAGGATAGGATAGAAGATAGGATAGGATAGAGGACAGGATAGGATAGAGGATAGGATAGGATAGAGGATAGGATAGGATAGAGGATAGGATAGGATAGAAGATAGGATAGGATAGAGGACAGGATAGGATAGAGGATAGGATAGGATAGAGGATAGGATAGGATAGAAGATAGGATAGGATAGAGGATAGGATAGGATAGAGGATAAGATAGGATAGAGGATAGGATATTGATAGAGGATAGGATAGGATAGAGGATAGAGGATAGGATAGGATAGAGGATAGGATAGGACAGAGGATAGGGTAGGGGTTTTGATAGGATAGAGGATAGGATAGGATAGAAGATAGGATAGGATAGAGGATAGGATAGGATAGAGTATAGGATAGGATAGAAGATAGGATAGGATAGAGGATAGGATAGGATAGAGGATAGAGGATAGGATAGGATAGAGGATAGGATAGGATAGAGGATAGGATAGGATAGAGGATAGGATAGGACAGAGGATAGGGTAGGGGATTTGATAGGATAGAGGATAGGATAGGATAGAAGATAGGATAGGATAGAGGACAGGATAGGATAGAGGACAGGATAGGATAGGGATAGGATAGGATAGAGGATAGGATAGGATAGAAGATAGGATAGGATAGAGGATAGGATAGGATAGAGGATAGGATAGGATAGAGGATAGGATAGGACAGAGGATAGGATAGGGGATTTGATAGGATAGAAGATAGGATAGGATAGAGGATAGGATAGGATCGAGGATAGGATAGGATAGAGGATAGGTGGGATAGAAGATAGGATAGGATAGAGGATAGGATAGTATAGAGGATAGGATAGGATAGAGGATAGAGGATAGAGGATAGAGGATAGGATAGGATAGAGGATAGGATAGGATAGAGGATAGGATAGGATAGAGGATAGGATAGGACAGAGGATAGGGTAGGGGATTTGATAGGATAGAGGATAGGATAGGATAGAGGATAGGATAGAGGATAGGATAGGATAGAGGGTAGGATAGGGTAGAGGACAGGATAGGATAGAGGATAGGATAGGATAGAGGATAGGATAGGATAGAAGATAGGATAGGATAGATGATAGGATAGGATAGAGGATAGGATAGGATAGAGGATAGGATAGGATAGAAGATAGGATAGGATAGAGGATAGGATAGTATAGAGGATAGGATAGGATAGAGCATAGGATAGGATAGAAGATAGGATAGGATGGAGGATAGGATAGGATAGAGTATAGGATAGGATAGAGGATAGGATAGACGATAGGATAGGATAGAGGATAGGATAGGATAGAGGATAGGATAGGATAGAGGATAGGATAGGTCAGAGGATAGGATAGGGGATTTGATAGGATAGAGGATAGGATAGGATAGAGGATTGGATAGGATAGAGGATAGATGATAGGATAGGATAGAGGATAGGATAGGGGATTTGATAGGATAGAGGATAGGATAGGATAGAAGATAGGATAGGATAGAGGATAGATGATAGGATAGGATAGAGGATAGGATAGGATAGAGGATTGGATAGGATAGAGGATAGATGATAGGATAGGATAGAGGATAGGATAGGGGATTTGATAGGATAGAGGATAGGATAGGATAGAAGATAGGATAGGATAGAGGATAGATGATAGGATAGGATAGAGGATAGGATAGGGGATAGGATAGGATAGAGGATAGGATAGGATAGAGGATAAGATAGGATAGAGGATAGGATAGGATAGAGGGTAGAGGATAGGATAGGATAGAGGATAGAGGATAGGATAGGATAGAGGATAGGATAGGATAGAGGATAGGATAGGATAGAGGATAGGATAGGACAGAGGATAGGGTAGGGTATTTGATAGGATAGAGGATAGGATAGGATAGATGATAGGATAGAGGATAGGATAGGATAGAAGATAGGATAGGATAGAGGACAGGATAGGATAGAGGATAGGATAGGATACAGGATTTTATAGGATACAGGAAAGGATAGGTTTGAGGATAGGATAGGATGGAGGATAGGATAGGATAGAGTATAGGATAGGATAGAGGATAGGATAGACGATAGGATAGGATAGAGGATAGGATAGGATAGAGCATAGGATAGGATAGAGGATAGGATAGGATAGAGGATAGGATAGGATAGAGGATAGGATAGGACAGAAGATAGGATAGGATAGAGGATAGGATAGGATACAGGATTTTATAGGATACAGGAAAGGATAGGTTTGAGGATAGGATAGGATGGAGGATAGGATAGGATAGAGTATAGGATAGGATAGAGGATAGGATAGACGATAGGATAGGATAGAGGATAGGATAGGATAGAGCATAGGATAGGATAGAGGATAGGATAGGATAGAGGATAGGATAGGATAGAGTATAGGATAGGATAGAGGATAGGATAGACGATAGGATAGGATAGAGGATAGGATAGGATAGAGGATAGGATAGGATAGAGGATAGGATAGGACAGAGGATAGGATAGGGGATTTGATAGGATAGAGGATAGGATAGGATAGAGGATTGGATAGGATAGAGGATAGATGATAGGATAGGATAGAGGATAGATAGGGGATTTGATAGGATAGAGGATAGGATAGGATAGAGGATAGGATAGGATAGAAGATAGGATAGGATAGAGGATAGGATAGTATAGAGGATAGGATAGGATAGAGCATAGGATAGGATAGAAGATAGGATAGGATGGAGGATAGGATAGGATAGAGTATAGGATAGGATAGAGGATAGGATAGACGATAGGATAGGATAGAGGATAGGATAGGATAGAGGATAGGATAGGATAGAGGATAGGATAGGTCAGAGGATAGGATAGGGGATTTGATAGGATAGAGGATAGGATAGGATAGAGGATTGGATAGGATAGAGGATAGATGATAGGATAGGATAGAGTATAGGATAGGGGATTTGATAGGATAGAGGATAGGATAGGATAGAAGATAGGATAGGATAGAGGATAGATGATAGGATAGGATAGAGGATAGGATAGGATAGAGGATTGGATAGGATAGAGGATAGATGATAGGATAGGATAGAGGATAGGATAGGGGATTTGATAGGATAGAGGATAGGATAGGATAGAAGATAGGATAGGATAGAGGATAGATGATAGGATAGGATAGAGGATAGGATAGGGGATAGGATAGGATAGAGGATAGGATAGGATAGAGGATAAGATAGGATAGAGGATAGGATAGGATAGAGGGTAGAGGATAGGATAGAAGATAGGATAGGATAGAGGATAGGATAGGATAGAGGATAGGATAGGATAGAGGATAGAGGATAGGATAGGATAGAGGATAGGATAGACGATAGGATAGGATAGAGGATAGGATAGGATAGAGCATAGGATAGGATAGAGGATAGGATAGGATAGAGGATAGGATAGGATAGAGGATAGGATAGGACAGAAGATAGGATAGGATAGAGGATAGGATAGGATACAGGATTTTATAGGATACAGGAAAGGATAGGTTTGAGGATAGGATAGGATGGAGGATAGGATAGGATAGAGTATAGGATAGGATAGAGGATAGGATAGACGATAGGATAGGATAGAGGATAGGATAGGATAGAGCATAGGATAGGATAGAGGATAGGATAGGATAGAGGATAAGATAGGATAGAGTATAGGATAGGATAGAGGATAGGATAGAGGATAGATGATAGGATAGGATAGAGGATAGGATAGGGGATTTGATAGGATAGAGGATAGGATAGGATAGAAGATAGGATAGGATAGAGGATAGATGATAGGATAGGATAGAGGATAGGATAGGGGATAGGATAGGATAGAGGATAGGATAGGATAGAGGATAAGATAGGATAGAGGATAGGATAGGATAGAGGGTAGAGGATAGGATAGAAGATAGGATAGGATAGAGGATAGGATAGGATAGAGGATAGGATAGGATAGAGGATAGAGGATAGGATAGGATAGAGGATAGGATAGGATAGAGGATAGGATAGGATAGAGGATAGGATAGGATAGAGGATAGGATAGGACAGAGGATAGGGTAGGGTATTTGATAGGATAGAGGATAGGATAGGATAGAAGATAGGATAGGATAGAGGACAGGATAGGATAGAGGATAGGATAGGATACAGGATTTTATAGGATACAGGAAAGGATAGGTTTGAGGATAGGATAGGATGGAGGATAGGATAGGATAGAGTATAGGATAGGATAGAGCATAGGATAGGATAGAGGATAGGATAGGATAGAGGATAGGATAGGATAGAGGATAGGATAGGACAGAAGATAGGATAGGATAGAGGATAGGATAGGATACAGGATTTTATAGGATACAGGAAAGGATAGGTTTGAGGATAGGATAGGATGGAGGATAGGATAGGATAGAGTATAGGATAGGATAGAGGATAGGATAGACGATAGGATAGGATAGAGGATAGGATAGGATAGAGCATAGGATAGGATAGAGGATAGGATAGGATAGAAGATAGGATAGGATAGAGTATAGGATAGGATAGAGGATAGGATAGACGATAGGATAGGATAGAGGATAGGATAGGATAGAGGATAGGATAGGATAGAGGATAGGATAGGACAGAGGATAGGATAGGGGATTTGATAGGATAGAGGATAGGATAGGATAGAGGATTGGATAGGATAGAGGATAGATGATAGGATAGGATAGAGGATAGATAGGGGATTTGATAGGATAGAGGATAGGATAGGATAGAAGATAGGATAGGATAGAGGATAGATGATAGGATGGGATAGAGGATAGGATAGGGGATAGGATAGGATAGAGGATAGGATAGGATAGAGGATAAGATAGGATAGAGGATAGGATAGGATAGAGGATAGAGGATAGGATAGGATAGAGGATAGGATAGGACAGATGATAGGGTAGGGGTTTTGATAGGATAGAGGATAGGATAGGATAGAAGATAGGATAGGATAGAGGATAGGATAGGATAGAGGATAGGATAGGATAGAGGATAGGATAGGATAGAGTATAGGATAGGATAGAAGATAGGATAGGATAGAGGATAGGATAGGATAGAGGATAGGATAGGATAGAGGATAGAGGATAGGATAGGATAGAGGATAGGATAGGATAGAGGATAGGATAGGATAGAGGATAGGATAGGACAGAGGATAGGGTAGGGGATTTGATAGGATAGAGGATAGGAAAGGATAGAGGATAGGATAGGACAGAGGATAGGATAGGACAGAGGATAGGATAGGGGATTTGATAGGATAGGATAGAGGATAGGATAGACGATAGGATAGGATAGAGCATAGGATAGGATAGACGATAGGATAGGATAGAGCATAGGATAGGATAGAGGATAGGATAGGATAGAGGATAGGATAGGATAGAGGGTAGGATAGAATAGAGGACAGGATAGGATACAGGATTGGATAGGATACAGGAAAGGATAGGATAGAAGATAGGATAGGATAGAGGATAGGATAGGATAGAGGATAGGATAGGATAGAGGATAGGATAGGATAGAGGATAGGATAGGATAGAGGATAGAGGATAGGATAGGATAGAGGATAGGATAGGATAGAGGATAGGATAGTGTAACGAGTCCGTTTCCCGGCGGATTCGTCACAACGTATTTCCTCGCGGCCGGATTTGGCTCGCCGTGCCAGGGTTCTCGCAGGATAACGCGAGGGTTACGGCGGGGTCGCGGACGGTCGGGCACGGGTGTTTAACGACGCGAGTATTCCGAACGTTCGTCACTGTCCCGGCTTCGCGTGGCGGCGGTCGTCGGTCGCGATTCGTGCCTCAGGTTACGGCGAGGTCGGGGCCGTACGCGGCGGCGTATCCGGTCCAGGGTGGTTTCGACGGGCGGAGAGCCCGTGCCCCAGGGCGGCCGGCGAGGGGCCGGCTGCGGGTGGTTCGCTCTCCGTGGGTGTGTGGGCGGAAGCGGAGGTATCGGGTTAACGGAGAAGTAAGGTACTCACTCTGGATCCGGTCCTCGATCGCTCGGCGTTCGGGGCGGCTCTCCAGATGAACGGGCACGCAGCGGCGTAGGTCGGTGTTCGCGGGTCGCGAATAACTCGTCACACTCGAGAATATCGGATCCGCGGCGAACTAGTACTCGCGGAACTCGGCGGGCGGTTTCTCGGCGACGGAACGGCGCGAGTCGATCGTATCCGGGCGGTCGATATCGGCGGCAGGTGAAACGATTCCAAGCAACCGATCGCTATCGCGGCGGAAAACCAAAGAGACCGTTTTCCGGTCCGTCTCTCTCGTCTTGCCGGGCGAGGGGGTGCGGTGCGGCACGGTTCGCGGCCGGCTTTTCCGGTGTCGTCACGCATCCGGCGCGCCGGTGTCGCATCATGGCGGGTTCCGGTTCCCGCCAAGATCGGTTCGGTGGTGCGGGGCTCGCGGGGGGGCTCGCGGGTACCGGCGGATCTCGGTATCCGTCGGTCGTGTTCGGGGGCTCGGATTCGGGCGCGTGCGGTCAGGAACAGGCCTGGCGCAGCCAGGTCTGTTACACCCCCCCCTTACGTCGCGGCGGCGAGCGCGAGACAGTCTTTTACTTCGGCAGGACGGGACCTTACGTACTAAACCTAACCTAGCTTAACCTAACGCGGGGCTGTACACTTAATCTAACTTAACCTACGCGGGCGCTGTACACTTAATCTAACTTAACCTACGCGGGCGCTGTACACTTACTCTAACTTAACCTACGCGAATACTATACACTTAACACTACTTAACCTATCCAAACACTGTACACTTAACACTACTTAACCTAAGCAAACACTGTACACTTAACACTACTTAACCTAACTTAACCTAGGATATGGCGTCCGTTCACCCCCGCCGGGGTGACGTCGCGGGTGCCCCGTGGGGCCACGTCCTCGCGCACCTCACGCACTGTCGTGGCCGCGTCCCGGTTGGCGTCGACGGCGTGGTGGGGCCGGCTCGGCCGGGATCCGGACGGCCGGCGGGCGGCGGATGCAGCGCGTCAGGCGGCCATCGCTCCCAAACACCAGTCTCCATCGCTCGAACCCGGGCGGTACCGTGACATACGCGCGGCCTCGCGCGATTAGCCGCAGCGGCACCTCGGCCTGTCGTCCCGTCGGCAGCAAGAACCACGCACTCGGGAACGTGGGGGGTCGTCCCTGGAAGGGGACCGGGTCCCACTGCATATGGGGGCGGTCCGCGTCGCGGACCGGGCATCCCCCGTTGGGGGGCGTCACTCCTTCCGTTGGTCTCGCCTGGCGGCGCCGGGTCGTGGGTCCCTGGGGTGACCTCGGGGTTTCCGGGGCCCGGGCTGGCGTGGCTGCGGCGCGTGTCGGGGTCGGCGGGGCGTCCTCCGTCTGGATCCCGATCGTCCGTGTGGCGGGGGTCGTGGTGGCGGCCATCGGTCGGCGCCTCGGCGCCGGTACCGGGCGCGGGGTCTGCTCCGGCGGGGGCGGCTCCGTGACCGCCCAGGCCGTGACGGCGGGGGCGGGTTGCGCCCCGACGGGGTCCGGTCCTACTGGCCTCCCCAGGGCCTCCGGTGGGAGGGGGTCCGACCAGTGGCTCAGGGTTGCGTGCTGGCGTTCGGCGCGACCCGCTCGGCGCCTCCTCCTCGTCCTGCGACGGCGAGTTCCCTGGTTGGCCCGCGGCGGCGGTGACGGCGTCGGGGTCCACCAGCCCGGGGAGCTGGGCGGGGTGGTGAGCCGGGGCCAGGGGCTCTGACCCAGCCAGTACGCTACCGGCGGCGGCTCGTCGGGCACCGACGCCAGGGTGGTGAGGGAGTCCCAGTTTCTTAGTACTGGGCCATCCCGGGAGGTCGGTTCTTCGGCGGGTGGGTCGGCGGCCGGGGTCGTCGGGTCGTCGCTGCGGCGGCGTTCCCTGGTGGTCGGCGGGTCGGCGGCGAGCTGGAGCTCGCGGAGCCGGTCGGCGAGGCCCCTACGGCCCTCCATGCCGTGGTGTCCTGGGTTGCCTGAGCAGAAATGAACGGGGGCTGTTAATTTCCGGGGGCGCCCTCGACGCCTGGGAACCGGGTTGTCCGCGGGGGCGGGCGTGGGTGGTCGGGGGGGTCCCGCGAGGGAGGGGCGGCGCTCGCGCGCGGCGCTTTCCTCCGGGGTGTGGTCGGGGTCGTCGGCAGGGCCGGCTGCGGGCTTGAGGTCCCGGACGTGGATGTGGCGCAGCCATCGTCTAGCCCGGTCGCGCAGGTCCACGATGACCGGTGACACGACGCGCCCGACGGTATACGGGCCGCTGAACTTCGGCGCGAGTTTGGCGGCGACGCCTTCTTCTTTGTTGGACAGCGTATGCTCCCTCTTCCAGACGGTGTCCCCCAGGGCGGGCCTCCAATCTCGCCGGCGCAGGTTGTAGTATTTGGCCTGTCGGTCGAACGCCCGGGCCAGGTGTACTCGGGCCAGTTCCTGGGCCTCGCGGAGGTTCTTCCACCGCTGCTGCGGGGGGCTGCGGCTCCTTCCGTGGTGGTCGACCCCGGTGGCCGGAGTTCCCGTCCTTGGTTGAGGTACGCCGGGCTGTACCCGGTCGCCTCGTGCCACGCCGTGTTGATTGCGAATCTGGCCTCGTCCAGTTTCTCGTCCCAGCGGTTGTGGCGGTTTCCGGTGTACTGGGCGAGCATGGTCTTCACGACCTTGTTGGCTCGCTCTACCGGATTGCACTGGGGCGCGTACGGCGGGGTCCGGCGGTGCTGGGTCCCGGCGGTTTTCAGCAGAGCGGTCACGGGTTCTCCGATGAACTGACGGCCGTTATCTGAAATTAAAATCTGTGGGGCTCCGTGTCGCAGGATTACCTCCCTCTGGATCGCAGCTGCGACGGCGGTACTGGTGGCTTTCCGGAGCGGGGTGAGCTCGACCCATTTGGTGAAACGGTCCATGGCCACCAGCAGCCACCGGTGGCCTTGTCGGGATCGCGGCAGCGGGCCGATCAGGTCGACGGAGACGGTGTGCCACGGTTCGGTCCCCGAGTTGGCGTGCAGCTGTCCTGGTAACGGGTGCGGCGGAACCTTAAACTGCATGCAGTTCTTGCAGCTCCGGACGTAGCGGGCGGCATCCCGGAACATCCCCGGCCAGTAGAATCGCTGCGCCAGGCGCACGATGGTTTTGGCGACTCCCAGGTGACCGGCCGTGGGGTCGTCGTGGTACTGGGCCAGGATAGCCGGGCGGTCCCCGTTCGGTACGCACAGCTTCCACGTCGTGCTCGGCTCGGGCTCGTTGTAATCGAGCTGGTGCAGGATGCGCTTGTAGAGGCGCCCCTCGCGTATCTGGAACTCTGGTTCGGCGGCTGGGTCGGTCTGGACGGCGGCAAGCTTCTTTTGGTACCACGTGTCGGTGTGCTGCTTCGGTCGGAGCGAGTTCACTCCGGGCGGCGGCGGGATTCTGGACAGCGTATCCGCCACGTGGTTATGTTTGCCGGGTCGGTACCGCACCTCAAAATCGTACTGCTGGAGCTCTAACGCCCATCTCGCCAGGCGGCCGGTCGGGCTGTCGAGTTGGCGGAGCCATTTGAGGGCTTGGTGGTCGGTGATGACTGTGAAGCGGTACCCCTCCAGGTACGGCCGCATCTTCCGGATGCCCCAGACCACGGCGAGACACTCCTTCTCGGTGGCGCTGTATTTGCGCTCGGTCTCGCTCATCGTGTGGCTGGCATAGGCGATCACCCTCTCGTCGTCCTCAGGGCCCTGCGTGAGGACGACTCCCAGCCCGTAGTCGCTGGCATCGGTCTGGAGCGTGAACGGCTGTTCGAAGTCTGGGCATGCCAGCACCGGGGCGGCTACGAGGCGTTCTTTCATCGTCCTGAACGCCGTTTCCTCGGCGGAGGTCCATCTCCATTTGGCGTTTTTACGGGTCAGGCGGGTCAGCGGCTCGATGACCTCTGCGAAGTTCGGGACGAATCGCCGGTACCACGAGGCCATCCCGTGGAATCTGCGGATGTCCCTGATCGTTTTCGGCGTCGGGATCTGGGCGATGGCCGCGGTTTTCTGCGGGTCGGTCCGGATGCCCTGCTGGTCGACGATATGGCCTAAATAGCGGAGGCGGTCGACGCAGAATCGGCACTTTTCCGGATTCAGTTTCAGTCCGGCCGCACGCAGGCGTCGGAAGACGTCTTGGAGGTGGCGTCGGTGGTCGGCCACGGTCCGGCTGACGACAATAATGTCGTCCAGATAGGCGAACGCGTGCGGCTCGAGCTCCGGACCGATCACGCGATCCAGGAGGCGCTGGAAGGTCGCGGGCGCGGAGTGTAGGCCGAAGGGCATCACCGTGAATTGGAACAGGCCGAGCCCGGGAACGGTGAAGGCGGTAAGCGGTCGGCTCGCGGGCTCCAGGGGTACCTGCCAATATCCGTTCTTCAGGTCCAGCGTCGTGAGGAACCTGGCCCCCCGCAGTTTGTCCAATGTGGCCTGGATGTGCGGCAGCGGTTACGCGTCCTTTTCCGACCGTTCGTTTAATTTGCGGAAGTCGACGCAGAATCGCGGCCGGCCGTCCTTCTTCTTCACGACGACGACAGGCGAGCTCCACGGGCTGTTGGATGGCTCGATGACGTCGTCACGCAACATCTGCGCGACCTCTTCGTTGATGATAGCCTGCATGGCCGGGTTCCGGGGACGGTACCGCTGCTTGACCGGCGTCTCGTCGAGCAGCTTTATCCGGTGCCGTATGAGCGTTGTACGACCCGTCACGGCGTTGAAGCGTTCCAGCTCGGTGTCGAGGAATCGGTCGAACGCTTCTCGCTCGTCTTCCGGCAGCGGCCGCAGTCCTAGTTCGAGACACGGCTCGGCGTGGTATTCCTCGGCCCGGGCGGCGATTTCGGCGGGCGGCTCCATCCTCAAGCGCAGGGCGGCGAGGGCGTGGATGCCGAGGAGTACCGGCATCCCCATCCTCGGTAGTACGGTGAACTCGGCTGTTTCCTCCCGGTGTCGGACTCGAAACGGCAGGCGGATGCGACCCGTCGGACGCGTATCGGTTCCGTCGGCCAGGTTGACGAGGCCGGCGCGGTGCTCCGCGGGGAATCTCCCTTGCTCCTGCGCCCAGGCCACGACGTCCTCGTTGACGCAGGATATCTGTGAGCCCGTGTCGAGGAGGGCATCGAATCTCCGGCCGAAGATTCGGACCGATAACACGGGACGCGGCGTGTATCGGATTTGCCCCGACAGGTCGTCTAGCGGGCCCGGCGCTCGCTCCTCGGCGACGGGGCCCGTGCTCCGTTTCCCGGCGGGTGACACTCCCGGGTTAGCACTCCGTCGCGTCCGCACCGCGAGCAGAATCTCCGGTACGCGTTCCGGCACTCAAAACGGGTGTGTCCCCGCTGTTTGCACCGCCAGCAGTGGGTGTCGACGTCGTACGGTTCCGACGGCGAAGCGCGGCTCGTGGTCGGCGTCGCTTGCTCGGTCGCGGCGGCGTGGGTCGGAGTTCGGCGCGGCCGTCTTTCCCGTTCTTCGATCCGCTCGAGTTCCTGCACCCGCTCGCGGAGCGTCCTCAGATCCGGCACGGATCCCCGGGGTATGAAATATTGAAACTTCGCCCGCATGTTCTCGTGTAGCAGGTCGAGCCTCTCGGACGGCGACACCTGTGCTCGTCGCATCATCGTGGTAATATCCGTCACGAAGTCCGTGAACGGCTCGTCGTCCCGCTGTCTCCTTTCCCGGGCGGCACGCTCGTGCTGAGAGCGGGTCTGCGGCGACGCATGGGCCCGGAGGAATGCCTGCCTGAACTCGTCCCAGGTGGCAATTTCCTCCCGTTCGTTCCGGTACCAGGCCTGTGCTCGGCCGCTTAACATTAACGGTGCGGCTCGGAGCATGTCCTCGTCTGGGAACCCGTACGTCAGCTGGAGGTCTTCCACGCGTTCCAGGAACGCATGCGGGTCTTTCCCGTCGGTGGTGCAACCGCTCTTCCGGATCCGGTCGATGTTGCGGAGCGGGTCCGGTCTCTCGGCCGTCGCGGCGGCGGACAGCATTTTCCGGGTCTGTACGCCGGGCTCCATTATCGCGTACAGATCGTTCGTCAGGTGGCTAATGCAGTCGGCCCACCGTCGTCTCCGGTCGTCCGGTGTCTCGGGGGATGGTGGTCCGTGGGCGTTTCTTCGGGTACGGCTCGTCGTGGGTGTCCCTCGGGGCATCCACGTGGGTTTCCCCCGGCTGTGATTCGAACTTTCCCGCCCGACGTTCGGTCGGCGGTCCTGCTTCGTCGCGGCGGCGGCAGGCGGCGCGCGTGTACCGGTAGTGTTTCGGCCGGGCGACACTGGGCGGCGCGCGTGTACCGGCACTACTTCGGCAGGGCGACACTGGGCGGCGCGCGTGTACCGGCACTATTTCGGCGGGCTCGCACTAGGTGGCGCACGCGCGGCTCGGTTCACTTCACTCCGCGGCACACTTAACCTCACAAATTCCCACGTGGGCGTAATCCAGCCTGTCCCACGTGGTTAAACAAGTCCCTGTTCGGGCGCCATGTAACGGGTCCGTTTCCCGGCGGACCTCGAAACAACGGATTCCTCGCGGCCGGATTTGGCTCGCCGTGCCAGGGTTCTCGCAGGATAACGCGAGGGTTACGGCGGGGTCGCGGACGGTCGGGCACGGGTGCTTAACGACGCGAGTATTTCAAACGTTCGTCACTGTCCCGGCTTCGCGTTTCGGCGGTCGGCGATCGCGGTTCATGTCTCAGGTTACGGCGGGATCGGGGCCGTACGCGGCGGCGTATCCGGAACGGGGTAATCTCGGCGGGCGGAGAGCCCGTGCCCCAGGGCGGCCGGCGAGGGGCCGGCTGCGGGTGGTTCGCTCTCCGTGGGTGCGTGGGCGGAAGCGGAGGGGTCGGGTTAACGGGAAAGCAAGGTACTTACTCTGGGTCCGGTCCTCGATCGCTCGGCGTTCGGGGCGGCTCTCCAGGTGGACAGGAACGCAGCGGCGTAGATCGGTGTTCGCGGGTCGCGAATAACTCGGCACCCTCGAGATTATACGATCCGCGAGCAAACTAATATTCGCGAGACTCGGCGGGCGGTTTCTCGGCGTCGTAACAGCGCGGGTCGATCGTATCCGGGCGGTCGATATCGGCGGCAGGTGGACACGGTTCGATGCGACTGATCACTATCGCGGCGGAAAACCGAAGAGAGCGTTTTCCGGTCCGTCTCTCTCGTCTTGCCGGGCGAGGGGGTGCGGTGCGGTACGGTTCGCGGCCGGCTTTTCCGGTGTCGTCACGCATCCGGCGCGCCGGTGTCGCATCATGGCGGGTTCCGGTTCCCGCCAAGATCGGTTCGGTGATACGGGGCTCGCGGGGGGCGCTCGCGGGTACCGGCGGATCTCGGTATCCGTCGGTCGTGTTCGGGGGCTCGGATTCGGGCGCGTGCGGTCAGGAACAGGCCTGGCGCAGCCAGGTCTGTTACAGAGTTAGTTATTATTAGTGGAAAATAATAGAATTAATATATTAAATTAGATTAAGTTAATTACAAGAAATAGCAGATAAGTTAACCAGGAGAAATAGTTAGTTAGCTAAAATAAAAATAAGAATAAAAATAAATAAATAAACTATGTAATTAATTAAATAAATAAACGAAGTGAGTGGACGAGATACGAAAGAGAACTGTACAACGAGGATAGAGCCGGACAGAATCACCTGTAGGAAAAGAGGAAACTCACCAAGGGTCGGTTCGGATACAGTGTACAGTGACAAAGACAGAGACAGAGATAAGGTAGGAGTTGGACACCATTTATAAGAAAGGGTTAGTCCCTCGAGTGAGATAGCGAATGTCTCAAAGTCCACCGATCGGGCTGAAAATTTATATCTAATAATTATACAGGACAACTAAGAAACAGGGCCTTAGGGGGAGATATTTCTCCCAGGTGGGAAACATTTTTCGATTCCCCCCCTCCCGTCCGAGATATAAAGAAATTTAGGCCAGGACTGAGTGATAGAAATAAGGCTATAGTAGCAAGAGATAGAGCGAGAAGAGACGGATCCAACGAGCCCAAGAACGGCCGGATCGGAAGAACTTTAGTTTAGGCGTATACCGGGTGACCAGAAAGTTTTGGATAAATTTCGAAAAAACTGGACACGTAGGCCGCGCCGAAATTAAATTTTGGGGAATAGGCAAGGGGAGGGGTACAACGAAACCCCGCCTTGAGAAAAAAATTCAAAAATTCGCAATTTTGGGCCGAAAATAACACTTTTGCGACTATAAGGAGACGTTTCTCGTGAATCTGATCAATAGGCCGAGGGACGGGGACCTCTAGGGCTAATCAGTAAGCGAATAAAAAACGAAGGTTAATATACCAAAAAAGGCCACTTTGCTCTTGAGCAAAACCGAAAAAAGGGCATTTTTGAGCGTTTTTGAGAATTTGCGAGCGTTCCTAGGAGACCCCGATAGTTTGTAACTCGAAAAATAAGTGTAGGATAGGCTAAAAAATTATTTGGCGTGCGAAGCGAAAATAAAATAAATCTTTTACATTTGTTACGTATGGAGACGTTCTCCACGTTTATTTCGATTAGAATTTCTAATCTCTTTTCTGAGAACGAAAAGCGTCCCAACAGGCCCCTTTTATTAACGAAAGATACTGTATGCCTTCTTTATACCAAAATCTCTAAACACTCCCTTCTGGCATCCGTTAATCAATATTCTGATAGGAAATAGCCCGGATAACCTTCATTAACCCCTTTCAACGAAAATCTAACTGAGCCCTGCTTTTCATTAGAAGTGACAAAAAATGTGACTGTGACCCTACGCGATATCAAATCTTAAACACAGTACCCCTTTCATTTTCAAGGTATATAAACCCATTCGTTTTCATCCTCTTCGGTTAGTCGAGAAGCGGTTCAGTCAAGATTCAGAAACGGTTCCGTAACGTTATAGTAATCGTGCAGTCACGTCGCGTTACAGAGTCAAGTCTAGTGAGATCGGGTTAAAGTCCCTTTCGAATCAATTCATAATCTTATAGATTCCGTTAGTTCGGTATATATTCTATTTGGCATTCAACAATCGCCATCTAACCCCGCATTGCCAGTGCGTCAACACCGTGCAACATAGGTAAACAATTCCTCTAATTGTACATTTATTATATTCATTCGCGACACAAACAACAACACTTGTAGTAATTTCGATTCAGAATAAATTGTCTTGTTTGTTAACTCGCGTACCCTTAATTATTGCCTAAAATCCTAATATAATAATTGAACGTTCCCACACGATACAATCTAACCGCTCGGATTGTATCAATTAAATTATATAGAAGTTACGAGGCTTACTAATACTTGAATTCGATTCAACGAAGATTTCTCCAACCTAGTGGCTCCTTGATTTCGCATTGAGTGCGTCCACGAAATTATACCATCCTAGGCGGATCCCCGATTTCGCATTGGGTTCTTCCGCATCCTAGCAGCTCCCTGATTTCGCATCAGGTGCGTCCGCGCTCTTAAACAACCTCCTTTCGTATCGGGTTCGCCGCGTGTTCCCCAGTGACTCCTCGATTTCGCATCGGGTGCGTCCGCGTACCTAACTAACAATTGAAACCATATTCCTGGGGTAAAAATCCCCTCGCCGGCCTCTCGCGCTGCTCATAGCCCTGGCTCGTAACAAAACTGGTGACAGCGGTGGGATCCATTCAATTATTTTAGGATCGCTTTAATTTTGGGTTTTTAACAAGTTAAATTACTCGTAACTGAGTATCGACAATATACTAGTTTTCGCTAGTCACGTCGTAATATTATAAGCAATATACTAGTTTTCACTAGTTACGCTTTTATTAATAAAAATTATATACTAGTTTTCGCTAGTTACGTTTTTAAAAATGCCGAACGGAATAGCAAATACTTCTAACGCTGACATAATGAACTTGACGGTATCACTTGCAAATTCTATGTCACTGTTGACGCAAAGGACATGTTTACAAAACGTTACTTCGACAATTCCGACTTTTAATGGGGAAGACCCACCCTTGTCTCGTTTCGCGCAGACTATAGAGGACGGGTTAACGTTGATTCCTGAGGGTACGGAAACCGAGTATCTAGCAATTGTTCTTACTAAACTCGTCGGGCCAGCACGTAGGAGTACTTTAGAACACAAGTTTACGACCGTAAAGGCATTAATTCAGCACCTAAAGAAAAGATTCGCGCCTGGCAAAAGTCTGTCATATTTCCAAGTGGAAATCGCGAAGTTACGCATCCGCGAAGGTGAGAGCCTACGACAATACATCGATAGGACAAGCCACCTAGTCTATTGTACGCGTGGAGCCATTAAGGAAAAATACGAGGTCCACGCTGAAGAATTCATCAAAGAAATGGAGAAGGATGTTCTGGAAAACTTCATCGATGGATTACCGGATCGTATTGCCTTGAAGGTGTCGGCTCTCCTAAAAGATCCAGAAAATCTGGAGGAAGCTTACGACGCCGTGCTACAAATAGAGAAAAAATTAAGAAATCGAAGACAGTCGCCTCGGCATGAATCACCATCAAGGTGGTCCCGCCGAGATTCTTTCGACCAAGATCCTCGTTATCGCGAGCGTGAAGTGTCGTATCCTCTATCTCCGAGCAGATATGATCGACACAGAGATCGACGCACGAGACCATCTGGTTTTGAGGAGGAAAGAGAAGAACGCGCTTCTGCCTGGACCTTGCGTCACAGGAGCCCCTCTCACTCCCCCTCTAATTGCTCCGAGTCATCAATGGGAGATGACGGAGAAAAACGGTATACAATTCTAAAGGGTACCGATAAAAATCGCATGTCAAACATGTATTCTTGGCATTGCGGAACTTCCGGGCACGACGGGAAATTCTGCAGGAATCGTCCCCGTAGCCCGCGATTGCGACGAGATTCGCGAGATTCGCGAGATTCGTCCGTGGAATCAAAGAAATTTTTAAACTACGATCGCGCTCACCGTACAGGCGACACGATGAGCGAAAAGAAAGAAGATCGCCCAAGATCCGTCCGCTTCGAAGAGAAACCCTCGTCAAGGAAGCACCTGCACCACGGATCAAAATTACGATCCCAGAACTGGAATCAGGAACGGGAGAATTTTTAATTGACGGTGGAGCGTCCGTAAATTTGGTGGTCCTCGACGCTCTAGAAAGAACAGCAGAGATTTCACGAGAGGAAATCGAAATAACTGGACTCACCACAACCCCGATTTTCACCGTAGGGACGACAATTCTTCATATCCATGAAGCCCCAGCAATATTTTACGTAGTAAAACACCTTGCCATAGAAGCAGATGGACTAATCGGAAGCCCATTCCTAAAACAAGAACAGGCTGAGATTTCCTATTACCATGGAACACTGGTATTAAAGAACAAACCTATCAGGCCTATTCGATTTTCAAATTATTTGGAAGCATCAGAAAAAACAACTAAACACCACATTCCAGCAAGAACCTCACAACAAATCGCTATTCATATAGCTAATCCAAAGATCAAGGAAGGCTACTTGCCCCGTATAAAAACACACGACCGATTGTACATAGGAGAAGCAGCTGTCATAAATAATCAAGGAAGGTGTCATGTTATGGCAACCAACACCAGCGAAGAAGACCTGGACGTAGAAATAGAACCACAAATTCTGGAACCCTATGACATTTTAAGCACTTCAGACGAAGATATCTACTCAGAGGTACAAGGTCACGCTAATTTCAATAACAGAGAAGATAGGACACAGGGAATCTCCCAAACATTAAATCTCAAGCACTTGAACAAAGAGGAACTGTGCAGCATCACCGCTCTGATAAAGGAGTTTCCCGACCGATTTTATCTCCCCGGAGATAAGCTAGGGAAGGCCTCCAATTTCAAACACTCCATACACACGACCGACGAAATTCCAATCAACACGAGACAATATCGTTACCCTCCGATACATCAACACGAAATAAAAAAGCAGATAGACGCATTATTATCCGAAGGAATAATAACTCCGTCGAAATCACCATATAATTCACCCTTGTGGATTGTACCAAAGAAACCGGATGCACAGGGAAACAAACGTTGGCGTATGGTCATAGACTTCCGTGCGCTTAATGATAAAACAATTTCCGATAAATACCCGCTACCACAAATTACAGAAATATTAGATCGTCTCGGTGGAGCTAAATACTTCTCCGTTTTCGATCTCGCAAATGGTTTTCACCAAATAGAAATGGACCCGAAAGATAGGCAGAAAACAGCCTTTACCACGCCTAATGGACACTATGAATTTTCACGAATGCCGTTTGGTTTAAAGAATGCACCACCCACCTTCCAACGCCTCATGGATCAAGTTCTAACTGGACTTCAGGGAACGGACGTGTTCGTTTACCTGGATGACATCGTGGTTTACGCATCATCATTACATGAACACAACGTTAAAGTGAGGAAATTATTCAATCGCTTACGAGAACATGGCTTAACCCTTCAGACTAATAAATGCGAATTTCTACGAAAAGAAGTCACATACCTTGGACACATTATTTCAAGACAAGGAGTAAAACCTGACCCCAGAAAATTAAAAGCCGTCAAGGATTTTCCAAGACCCACCAATCAGAAGAATATACAGCAATTTTTGGGATTAGTAGGATACTACAGACGATTCATATCAGATTTCACCACTAAAGCAAAACCGTTGATTAGTCTCTTGGGAAAAGGCATAAAATTCAAATGGACCGAAGAACAGGAAAACAGTTTTAAACTATTACGCGAAGAATTATGTCAGGAACCTATTTTACAATACCCCGACTTCAGCAAACCATTCATCGTTACAACGGACGCATCAGAACATGCCATTGGAGCCGTGCTTAGTCAAGGCGAAATAGGAAATGATCTGCCGATTGCTTACGCATCACGCAGCCTAAATAAAGCAGAGAAAAATTACTCAGCTACAGAAAAAGAATGTTTGGCCATGGTTTACGCCGTTCAATATTTCAGACCGTATGTTTACGGAACCAAATTCACTCTGGTGACAGATCACAGACCACTAGTTTGGCTACACTCTGTAAAAGATCCGACGTCAAGACTCATGAAGTGGAAACTGAGACTTTTGGAGTACGATTATCAGGTTGTCCATAAATCTGGAAAAACGAATAAGAACGCTGACGCGTTATCGCGTAATCGTACCTCCATCTGTCTACCACTTATCCCGCGAGAACTCAGAGATCCTGATTTCAAAATCCAGATACCGAAAACAGACACTGGCATTGATGCAATTGGACAACGTATCAGACAATTACGTCGAGACCGAGAAAAACGACCGAGATATCAGGAAACAAGCAGTTCAGATGAAAGAGAAGAGCCCGCTCTTGGAAAAGTGCGACACTCTCCCATAATGAATAAAAACCGATCTCTTCCGACCTTATCTCGAGAGGCGATGATGCCGGATGAAGACCAGGACACCACACACCATTTTTTACCCGCAGCAAATTCCACAGAAATTTTTTCTACAGATAAGAACCAAAGCTTATCTGGCGATTTAATTTCATTTGAGGAACCGCTTGAAAATACAGTCATCGAAAATACCAACAATTTGCAAGTGGATCCACCTAATATACCGCAGGAACCATTATACAGAACAAGCGGAATTTTACAACCCACCATAATTCAACTACCCACAAGCGAAACAAGTGCAAGGCAGCTACCTGACCGTACAGCAGACCCTTATCCATTCTTTGACACCGCTACCGACAGTTCTTCTACCGAAACTGACCTGGAAGCGCCGCCAGAACCAAAACAAAAGATCATCGTTTCTTCAAACACCCTCACAGCAAAAGAAGACAACTATGTGCACTTTATATCAGCCGATTGCAATTTAATAACCCCCATCGGAAAATTACTTTTGGACACTGAATTAATAAACAAACAGGAATTCCTAGCTTCAGGACCGAAGAAGGGACAAGTTGTAATTTCAAACAACGGATTATTTAAAACATTCAGTATAATAATTTCCGACAATTTTTATGATAAACCAAATAGAATGGACATAGTCAACGGATTGAAAACTCTACAACCAGCGTTAAAAGGAAACAGGATCGAATCTTTTCGAATATCAGCCACCGGAGATTTGCATAAATTACCACTCAACGAATTTCTCAAGACACTAGAAGAGACCTTCACAGAGCACCTTCCCCAAATCACAATATGCAATTGCATTATCACCACTCCTTCTGTGGAAAATAGACACGAGATTATTCACGAAGCACACGATAGTCTAATCGGAGGACATAAAGGCGTCACGAAAACCTACAATCGTATTCGAGCAAGATTTCATTGGCCACACATGCGTAATGAAATTCAGGATTACATCCGAAAATGCAAAAGTTGTCAGGAACAGAAATTAGTCCGTATAAAAACTCGCCAGCCTATGCTGATCACCGACACACCTTTGGACGCATTTGACAAAATTTCCCTGGACACCGTTGGACCATTACCAGTCACACCAGGAGGAAATCGATACATCCTTACCATGCAGGACAATTTAACCAAATATTGTATTGCAGTAGCAATACCCAACATCCGAGCCACTACCATTGCCGATGCTTTCGCAAGGCATTTCATCGCAGTCTATGGAACACCTCGAGCCATACTAACAGACAAAGGAACCAGTTTCATCGGAAACCTCATGAAAAATTTATCTGAGATTTTCAAAATCAAACAGATCACCACCTCAGGATACAGACCGCAAACCAATGGATCATTAGAACGAAGTCATATTGTACTCACGGAGTATCTCAAGCATTACATGGATAGCTACGAGGACTGGGATTTGCTAATTCCTTTTGCAATGTTCTCTTACAATACCTCAGTTCATGAAGCCACCAATTTCACACCATACGAATTAATTTTTGGTAAACAAGCTCGGGAACCAACCTCATTCCCAACTGGAACGAACTTGGAAACATATGGAGACTATCTAACAGAGTTAATAACTAACATAGTCCGAATACGTAATCTGGCAGGCAGTAAAAATGGTGCTGAGGGGCATTCGCCCACGTAACAACAGAGCCATCCATCGAATAAACATCATCTTCGGGCTAGTAATGAAGGACCGAAGCGGCGACGCTAGCGGAGTGACCATCACCAGTACTGGCCACGCTGAGGGCCACCTCCTATTGGACCGATTACCTGATCAACCCCCACTGGATGTTGCGGAACACTGGACTCAAATGGGCTACACAATCGAGACCACACCTAAAAATAAGTACACTACACTACACTACACCCGACATTTTGTTTATCATAGTTTCCAGGACGTTTTTCTTTCTCAGATCGAAAGCATCACGCGAACCGCGATGTTTCATTTAAGGGGGGAGATGTTACGTATGGAGACGTTCTCCACGTTTATTTCGATTAGAATTTCTAATCTCTTTTCTGAGAACGAAAAGCGTCCCAACAGGCCCCTTTTATTAACGAAAGATACTGTATGCCTTCTTTATACCAAAATCTCTAAACACTCCCTTCTGGCATCCGTTAATCAATATTCTGATAGGAAATAGCCCGGATAACCTTCATTAACCCCTTTCAACGAAAATCTAACTGAGCCCTGCTTTTCATTAGAAGTGACAAAAAATGTGACTGTGACCCTACGCGATATCAAATCTTAAACACAGTACCCCTTTCATTTTCAAGGTATATAAACCCATTCGTTTTCATCCTCTTCGGTTAGTCGAGAAGCGGTTCAGTCAAGATTCAGAAACGGTTCCGTAACGTTATAGTAATCGTGCAGTCACGTCGCGTTACAGAGTCAAGTCTAGTGAGATCGGGTTAAAGTCCCTTTCGAATCAATTCATAATCTTATAGATTCCGTTAGTTCGGTATATATTCTATTTGGCATTCAACAATCGCCATCTAACCCCGCATTGCCAGTGCGTCAACACCGTGCAACATAGGTAAACAATTCCTCTAATTGTACATTTATTATATTCATTCGCGACACAAACAACAACACTTGTAGTAATTTCGATTCAGAATAAATTGTCTTGTTTGTTAACTCGCGTACCCTTAATTATTGCCTAAAATCCTAATATAATAATTGAACGTTCCCACACGATACAATCTAACCGCTCGGATTGTATCAATTAAATTATATAGAAGTTACGAGGCTTACTAATACTTGAATTCGATTCAACGAAGATTTCTCCAACCTAGTGGCTCCTTGATTTCGCATTGAGTGCGTCCACGAAATTATACCATCCTAGGCGGATCCCCGATTTCGCATTGGGTTCTTCCGCATCCTAGCAGCTCCCTGATTTCGCATCAGGTGCGTCCGCGCTCTTAAACAACCTCCTTTCGTATCGGGTTCGCCGCGTGTTCCCCAGTGACTCCTCGATTTCGCATCGGGTGCGTCCGCGTACCTAACTAACAATTGAAACCATATTCCTGGGGTAAAAATCCCCTCGCCGGCCTCTCGCGCTGCTCATAGCCCTGGCTCGTAACACATTAGGCAGATACGCATAGCGACATAGGATATATCTAGGGTAGGCTAGGCTTAGTTAGAAATAAATAGATAAAATTTAGTCATAAGGCTATATATATATATATACAAGAAGAATAGAGTAATAAATAAGTTAAGAGCAAACGATTAATAAATAAGTAGACCAATTAAATTAATTAAATAGATAGTAAAGATGCGAAAAAGATAAGTTCTCAGATATATATATAAATAAATAAATAAATGTACATATAGATTTAGACTTAGTAAGTAGAGAGATAGTCAAGAGAAATATCGGCGAAAAAAAGTTTTTTACCTAAGGTATGAAGATGTGCGATACTTATATACAAATACGGAATTAGAAAAAGAAATAGAGATAGAAGAGTAAGATAAGAATAGCGAGCGAATTAATTTTAAGATAAGCGAATTTTATGTAATTTTCGATGAGCAGCTTTAACAAATAGAGACAAATACACTTATTTCTCTTGTTTTTTGAAACCACCTTCACGACCGCAAACCAGAGAAAACCGAAAAACCGCACAATATTCAGAAATAAAATAGAATTATAACATAAAGATCCCATATAAAACTAACAAACTTGCAAACTTGCCTACTTAACTTCCAAACTTGCCTATTTACTCACTGATATCAATAAATAAATAAGTAATAGCTAGTAAAAGTACCCTCAATACCATAATTCATGAATTGCAAAATTACCTGAAGAAAATAGTTTTAGAAAATAAAGATTTATACCTACCTGACAATCCGGGAAAACGATTCAGACCTGAAAATAGAATAATTTAATAGAAATTAATTAAATAAATATATAAAGTAGAAATATGGATTTAAATACATAGAAAAATAGAACAGCATAAGAAATAATTAGTTAAGTAAGAATAAAATAGTACTTACAAGCAGTCTGATAAATATAATAAAATATAATAAAATAAAATAGAATAAGGACTGAAAAAGAAAGAAACAAACAAAAAAACTAGAAGTATAATAAGTAGAAAAAAGCAGGAATAAGAAAAAAGAAAGTAATACATAAGAAGAGAACCGTTAGGTATAGCAAGGGGGGGGGGGGGGGGAATCCGGGGGAGATAGGCGCGTGCGAACCGACCGACCCCAAGCGAACCCCAAGGAGAAAGGCAGACAAGGACAGAACAACAAAACACGAAGAGGACATCCTAACCGCCACCTCACCTATACATATATACAACTGACTTTAAGCTGCTTTCACACAGAAAAGTCAATACTAACTAGTATAATATGTACAGTGCTTCGGATAGAGAAAGAAGCACAACGGAAACCGAAGAGGAGAAAGAGAAAATAATGGATGACGAGGAGAGATGGCTTACGCCTCTACAACCACCGGATAGAGGACATATTTTTAAGAGAAGTGCAAAAACGAAGAGGAGTAACGAAAAAGAAAAAGAGAAAGAAAGAGAAAGTTCGAAGAGGGAAAGAGAAGCATACGAAACTGATACAGAAACAAATCTCTCGGATATAATATTATTAGAAAACACGACTTTAAAGAAAAAGAAAATAGACGACAGAAATAATACCTCAACACCCAAACTGAACTACTCAAGAAAGGACAGCGAGGAAAAGAAAAAGAAGGAAAACGAAAAAGAAAGTGAAAAAGAAGAGGAAGAAAATGTACCAAAACTAATAAGTGAACTCTTAACACTACTAAGAAAAACAAGAAATTCTACAAAGGAGGTGAAAGCATACTGTATGGACCCAGCGAAGGAAGTCAGGGGCTTCACAAAAACGCATGCGGCACAAGCAGATCGACAGATGGAGGCTGCGATCACCCGCTTGAGAAATATCGAACTCATCATGGAAAATAAAAATCTAAAGCACAGTCTTATGCACAGAGATATTGGAGTTCAGTGTTCCTTTAAAGAGAAAGTAGAAGAGAAGGGAAGGAAAATGGGAGGAGCGGTAAGAAGAGCAGTAGAGGAAACAAGAAAAACGCTAATATACGAGAGCGAAACAGATGACAATGCAATGGGAAGAAGCGGAGAAACAATACAAGAAAAAGAAAAAGAAAAAGAGAACGAATGGAAAGAAGTGGAGAATAAAAAGAAAACGGCCAGGAAAAAGAAAAAGGAAGAGATAGAGGAAAATGAAAGGAAAAAACAGGAAAACGAAAAAGAAAGGGAGAGGAGAGAGAGAGAAAAAAAGGAAAAGCTACCCCCAATCCCGAAATCGGAGGCGGTGATTATAAAAACCTCAGAAAATAGAACGTTCGCGGACCTATTTAAAAAATTAAAAGCAAACCCAGGGGAAAACATGAACGGTATTCATGCTGTGAGAAAGTCAAGGGGAGGCGACATAGTAATAGAGATGGAGAGGGGCACAAAGGCCGAAACATTAGAAAAATTTGCAAAAAATACCCTTTTTTTTTAATATCTAAATTTCCTTATTTATTTCATTTCCATATATCAGTTCTAATCTTATAATTCCTATTCACTATCGCTCGCTATATGTTTTTTGTTCTAGGTTCTAAGTCACGCTTGACTCCCGCTATCTTAAAAATTACCGCTCGCTGTTTTTCTCGGAACTCGGCCTATTCGGTTGCTGGCTTTAAGCCGGCTCGCTCGCCTAAAATTTACAATTTTGTATTAATAACTAAAAAAAAACAAAAAATAAAAAATAAAAAAAATTTTTGAAAAAAAAAATTTTTTTTTTTAAAAAAATTTTTTATTTACGCCCTTCGCGTTCCTCGGCCCTTGCCCTAGGCTCTAGAATCCTAATCTAATCGATTTTTGCCTTCCTGGCCCTGTCTCAGTCCAAAAACTCGCTTGTTCGTGAGGATTTCGGCTTAAATCCTTCACTACTTTCCTCCTGGGGGGTTCCTAGGCCGGTATACGCGTTTTCGCAATTTTTTGTTCTAAACGCTTTTACTCCAATATTTCTCTACCTTGTTCTGCACGTACTCGGGTCCGGTCGTAGCTGTCGCTACCTCTATACCCGGTGCCCGGCCTACAAAAAAGATTTGGTCGCCGATTTCTCGGCTACCGTTTGGGCTATCCGAGAAATTCTTTTTTGTGCGTATAGCCCTTCTTAGGGAGCACCGATCGTATATTTTCTCTTTATCAAAATTATGTCTCCTTCTGTCACGTGACACCGTTATCTCGGCCCCAGGTGGTCCGATCGAGAAACCGACCCGCCGGCAATCGTAATCGATCGATTTCGATTGTCGGTAGCGATGTCTCTCCCGGGTGTCTAAAATACCCCCACCGAGTTTGGAGTCCCAACTCGGGTATTTACCTGGGGTCGATTTTAACGGTGTACACTGTATATATGAAAGTTTGGTGGGAGGTCCGGAGGGCCCTAAACCTTCTAAATCCGTTTGGACCTTCCCGACAGCCCTTTTGGTTCGAAAGTTATTCAACAATAACCGCCGGGCCACCAAACATGTATCGCCCTGTAGAATCAAAATTGTTCAGAAACGTGTCAATATCAACCTCCCAAAAAATTTCCGAATTTGGATGATTTTTTCCTATACTTGCTGTTAAGTTAACCCTTTTAGAGGCCTCGGACGAAAATTTTTTATATAGGGAATTTTATTCCTTGACCCATACGGTTTTTATTTCCCTGGTTGCTTTTACTAAAATTTCGCTATTTTTGGAATAAACCTCAGTTCTAGCTAAAAATAGTCTATTCCGGTACTTTTTAATCGACCTATACACGTTATTTTATATCTAATCTAGCCTAAGTCTATTCTTATAATTAATTACTTGTATTTTACCTATTAACTACGCTCTTTTCACTATTTTACCTACTTCTAACTATTATTTTTTAACCTAATTTATTCTTTTTTATCTAGTTATTTATTTAGAGGGGGGATAGAGGCCCCGGCCCCCGGTTTATAATTGTTTGTAGCGGAGGCTTCCCCTTTTTACTCTTTCACTATTTCACTTTCACTTGTTTTGAGTGTTTTTCACTATATTGTACCCCAGTTTTCACTTTCTTCAACTCTCGATCGTTTCCACTTTCACCTTTTCGACAGATAAATTACATTAAGTTAAATTAAATTAAATTAAAACAATCTAAATACCCGCTTTATTTACACTAAACGTTACTAAGGGAACGACTCCTCACCCCTCTCTCCAATAAATCCGATTAATTTCAAACCAATCAACCGATTTATTCTCAAGAGAAAGATCAGGAATCGCCACTGAATTTCGAATTTGGTCTGTCTCGACTGAAGACTCAAATCGTTATTGCAAAAAATACCCTGGGAGAGGACTGCCAAGTAAGGAGGATGGCGCCGAAAGTAATGTACGAAATTAAGGATTTGGACCCCACAATGGACAGGGAAGAGTTAATACAAGAACTAGCGAGGGTACTAAACCGTCAAACAAACGAAATTGAAATTAAAACAATGAGATTTGGGTACGGAGGGACCAAAACAGCAATAATATCCCTCCCAGCAGAAGAAGTTGATAAGATAGGACAAGAGAATAAAATAAAAATAGGGTTCACAAATTGTAGAATGAAGAGGACACAAAACATCATCAGATGTTTTAAATGCCATGCCTTCGGACATATGTCCTACAATTGTGCAGTGGACCTCAAAGGACAAGAACTATGCAGGAGGTGTGGCGGTGTAGGCCACCAAATAAATGGCTGTGAGGCGGTAAGATGCTGCGTGCTCTGCGTCAGAGAAGGGGTACACGCGTCGAAGGCCGAGCACGTGGCAGGAGCAGTCAACTGCCCACAATACAAAAAATATATAGAGCGTACAGCTAGGAGTTCGGCTAATATTTAAAATTCAATTTTAAAATATTACAGATAAATCTGAATCACTGTAGGTTGGCCCACTACCTCCTTATGCAATCAGCAGTGGACCTGGGAGTGGACGTAGTGTTGATCCAGGAACCACTGTTCAACCCGGGGAACTGGATATATGCACCAGGAGGTACAACAGCAGTGTGGGTGACAAGGAACAACGGCCACAAGAGAATGGAAGATGGTGACAAAACGGACGAAAATTTCGTAGCTGTAAGATTTAAAAACATGACACTCGTAAGTACGTACTATCCTCCAAGTATGTCCTCAGATTTGTTTGCATATAATATAAAAAGGTTAATGCATTTCACTAAAAAAGAGAGAAATTTAGGAAACAAAATTATAATCGGAGGGGATTTCAACGCCAAGTCCCCAGCCTGGGGATCAAAAGAACAAAACCTGAAGGGGACAATTCTCCTAGAGGAGCTATTAACGAACAACATGAGCCCATGTGTGCCAGAAGGGGGGCACACCTTTGAGAGAGGACGTGCCACCTCGAATCTCGACTTTGTGGCAGTATCACAAGAGCTACTCAGGCCAGAATTTGTATTATCAAGTAAAGTGCTGAATGTAGAAACTGCATCTGACCACAAATATCTAATTTCAGAAATTCAAATAACAGAAGGAGCCCATACAGAAAAAACGAACTACGGAGTAAAGTGGAAAATTACCAGGTCGGGAATCACCAGGCTGGGGACGGCCTTGCAGCGCAAACTGAGAGAGAACGAAATGGAGCAGGATAGTACGTACAACGACGAGAAAATAGACAAATTCCTGACATGCATGTACGAGAGCTGCGATGAAGCCTTAGACAAGGCAGATATAACGAATAACAAAGAAAAAAGGAACCCCTGGTGGACAGCAGAAATTAAAAAAGAAAGAACAAGGACCCAGAGACTGAGGAGAGAGGTCCAAATCGCGAGAAAAAGGGGAAAAGGAGAAGAGAGGGAAGCGAACAATTTTCTGTACAAACTAGCCAAAAGAAACTTGCAAAGAATGATCGGGAAAGCAAAAGAAAAAACATGGAAAGAATTATGCGATACCATCGATAAAGATGTATGGGGGAAACCCTATAAAATCATAATAAGACAGATCAAAAAAAATAATCCTCCCGCTTTGCTCTCAGAATCAGCGGCAAATAGGGTTATGAAGGACCTCTTTCCTCAAAGAAGTAACGGAGAGGAGGAAACTGACGATGGAAGTCCCGCAACACAGAACCGACAAAGAACGCTAGACGAAGATCGAAATATCCTAATACCGGTAGTAACAGAGGGAGAGATCCTGGAAGCAGTAAAAAAACTAAAACCGGGAAAAGCACCAGGGATCGACGGGATGCAACCCGAGATAATTAAAACAATGGCAGAGTTAAGGCCGGATAGATTCGCAGCCCTGTTTACCGGAATTTTGACAAGGGGAGCCATCCCCGCAAATTGGAAAAGAGCAAGGACGATTATGCTGAGAAAAGAGGGAAAGGACCCGTCCAACCCATCAGCATACCGACCGATATGTATAATAGATGCAATTGCCAAGCTTTTCGAATATTTTTAAAGAGCCAGACTGCACAAGGAATTGGGACTGAGGCCATTTAGCAAATGTCAATATGGTTTTACTAGAGGCACATCCACGGTGCATGCAATGGAAGAAGTAAAAAAGGCGGCATTAGAGGCCTCAAATAAAAATAGATACGCAGTCCTGATAGCCTTGGACGTAAAGAACGCGTTTAATTCGTTAAATTGGAAGGCCATCCACAAGGAGTTGGAGAAAAGAAATGTTTCAGAATATATAACGAGAATAATAAAGGATTATTTTAAAAATAGAAGAGTCGAATACGAAGCACCACAGGAAAACGTAAAACTAAGCATGAAAATGGGAGTACCACAGGGCTCAGTATTGGGTCCGTTTATGTGGAATGTCGTGTACGATGAATTACTGAATAGTCAGAACCCACTGTTCGAGCAATCAGCTGTTCGGTGCCGCTGTGCGTCCGCACGCACACACGGCAAATTAGCGACTGCCGAACTTTGTTTGTATTGAGGACTCGGCCGTCGTCGCGGTTCGTCTCTCTCTCTCCCCGCACACTTCGGGCGGACCGAGTAGTTCGGGGTGCGCGGCGAGGGGAGAGAGCCCCGTCAATATACACGGCAATCCGTCGAGCCCTCGCTCTCTTTTCCGAGAATCGCAGCGGTAATAGCAATAAATCAGTTAGCTCTCCCACAAATCACATTTTATTTCTCTCAATTATTTCGGGATCGTGAGTTAAAGGTTCTGCGTTACGGAACCCAACGAAGACCCAAAACACCCACCGATGTCAAAAAAGATCGCTTTCGCGGATGATTTGGCACTAATTGTACAAGCCTCAACGGTAAACAGATTGAAAATAAGAGCGGAACAGATGGCAGAAGAGGCGAAACAATGGATGGCCTCGGTAGGACTATCTCTAGCAGAAAATAAGACGGAAGCAATGATGCTGAATTGTAAAAAAGTGGAAGAAAACTTAACTTTTAAAATAGGAGACGCAGAAATAAAACCCTCAGAAGAAATAAAATATTTGGGAGTGACATTTGACAAGAGCAAAAGCTTTAGAAGACATATAGAAAATAGCACGAACAAGGCCATTAAAACGATGGCTGCATTAAGCAGCGTAATGACCAATAAAATGAGGACAAAACAATCTGCGAGAAAGCTGTTTTATATGACTACAGAATCCATTGTTCTCTACGGTGCTCCCATATGGGCAGAGGCAGCGGAGAAGATTTCGATTAGAAGAATTCTAAGAAACACCCAAAAAATCGGCTTAGCCAGAGTGGTATCAGCATATAGATCAGTGCCATTGGAAACACTATCTGTATTAGCGGGAATACCGCCATGGGACCTCAAAGTAATTGAAAGAAGGGAAATCTTCGACGAAGAAATAGAAATGTTCGAAACCCTACAAAATCAAACTGGCATAGAAAATGAAAATGATCAAGGCATGGAAAGAACAGCAGCTGTAAGGATTAACAGTAACGAAAGTAGAGAGGCCCCGGAAGAGTACGGAGAAGAAGCCCTGGAAAGAATGAGGGATAAATTGAAAAAAATGATTAGAAAGAGAGCAAAAGAGAGAACTGACGAGAGATGGCAAGAGAAATGGAACGCTGCAACGGTGGGCAGGTGGACGCACCGACTAATACCTAACATTGAGATTTGGAAAAATAGGAAGCATGGGGAATTGAACTTCTATTTAACACAGGCACTAACAGGGCATGGAGTATTCAATAATTTCAGATGCAGAATTGGGAAGACAGGTACGGACGAGTGCTGGTACCATGCGGGAACGCCGGATACACCAGAGCACACCTTGGTGGACTGCCAGAGATGGGAGGAGGAGAGGAGGCCACTGAGGGAAGCACTAAACACCAGAACGGGTCCACTGCTAATCGAAGAGATCATGAAAGGAATTCTGGCAGACGAAAATGCATGGAGAACCTTCTCAAAATTTTGCAAGGAGGTACTAACCGAAAAGGAGAAGGAGGAGAGAAAGAGAGAAAAGGAAAATCTGGATAACCCGGTCATGCGAGGGACAGAGGAGGATCTGGAATCTGCAGATGCCGAAAGAATGTGTGACCTGTAAAAAAAAATGACGAGTTAAGTACTAACAAAAACATAAGATAAAAGAGAAACAAAACTAGAATATAAATGCGCTTAAAAACTTCTTTCTTTATGTTGCAGGTCGATCTGGGAGGACCCGGAGGAGGGAAAGGGGGGCGAAGAGGCGGAGGACGACGACGCGGGAGAAGAGGACACGGAGGGGAAAAAGGAGGAGCCACCAAGGACAGCGGATGCCCGAGAAGAAGCGGACTTCGCGGGACCGGGCTAAAGCTGTCACACTGGAATCAACTTCTGCACTCATCCGGCGTTTCTCGGGACACCCGGTACGTGGGAGAACACCCTGGACCCCCCTCCCTCCCTCCGAAGGACCCCCCTCCTTGGGGAGACTGCGGCATGAAGAAGAAGTGCAGCGAAAAGCGCAGCGAAAAATAAATGTAAGGTCCAGCGGCGTAGTGGTTGGCGACACGGTTGCGGTAGCGCAGGGGCCGTTACCGGCACCCGGGCGGAGAGGCCGACCGCTGCGCTCGGTCGCCTTCTCCCGAATCTCGGGGGACCCTGTGGACGGGTGCGTCGTCTGTTCGCGGTGGTGGTGCGAGTTTTGGTCCTGTACGGAGCCCCTGTATGGGCGCACGATGTCTTGGCTAGGGGGCGCAGTGGCGGCACACGGTCGCTGCTGCGTCGCATCGAGCGCAGGCTGGCCATAGGCATCGTGCGGGGGTACCGCACCATTTCATACGCGACGGCGATGGTGATGTCGGGGCTGATCCCCCTCGAGCTGGAGGCCCGCGTGTTGGCGGATGTGCATACGCACTCCAGGGAACTCCGGCTCCGGGGGGTGGCCCCGGATCAGGCGCGGCTCATGGTGGATGAGCTCAGGCGACATGCTCGGCGGCACGCAGCCCGGGAGTGGCGCGATAGCCTTCCCGGGACGAGGGAGGGCGAGAGGCGGGCCGTTCGGGCCATCCTCCCGGTGTTCGATCAATGGAACGGGGGATGGATGGGGCATAGGGTCTCCTACCGTGTGACGCAGGTGATGAGCGGGCACGGGTGCTTCGGCGACTACCTGTGTCGCATCGGGAGGGAGACCGAGGAGGCGTGTCACCACTGCGGCGAGCCGCGGGACACGGAGCAACACACTCTGGAGGAGTGTCCAGCATGGGGGGGAGAGCGCCGTGCCCTGCGGCGCGCGGTGGGCCACGACCTCTCGCTCCCGGCTGTCGTCGCTGCGGCAGCCGGTGGCGAGGAGGCGTGGAGGGGGTTCGCTTCCTTCTGCGAGCGGGTTATGCTGCGGAAGGAGGCTGCGGAACGGGATCGGGAGCGTAATCACGATCCCGGCCGAAGGGGGGGGAGGCGGCGCAGGGTACGCCCCGGGGGCGTACCCCCGTTGCGACACCTCTGACGCGAGCGGGGACGCCCTTGATGATCTCGAGGCGGGGGATCGGATATCCCCTTACACTCGGTCACCAACGGCGTCCCCGGAGGCCGCCGGGCATCTCGGGCGGGGGCTCGGATGCTCATCGGGCGGCCTAACAGGGGGGGAAGGCGCCACGTCGTCCGTTGCGTGGTGCCTTCGGATAGAGTAGGTACGGGAGGGGGCCGCGTCACCCCCCCCCCCGGGTGGTATGCTAAGGCGGGGGCACACCGGATTGACATGCGCGCGCAGAGCACGGGTGCCCCCAGGAGTCTAGGAACGGACGGGGAGGAGTTAGTGGGTATACTCGGCGTTGCACCAACCAGCCGAGGAGTCCCACATAACCCGGACCACCCCCCCAGGGGGGGGGGTTCGGGTATCCGTAACAAGATTACCTCCTCGAAAAAAAAAAAAAAAAAAAAAAAAAAGGGGGCCGTTACCGGCATCCGTAGAGTTCCCTGCAAAACCACGCGCGAAAAGATAAGGTAGAAACCTGAAAAGACTAGACAGAACCGAGTAAATTGTAGAAAGGGTCAATAGCAGTAAGGGGTTTTATGTAAAGAGCGACAAGATGGCGGGTTTAGACGAAAGCACGTGGCGAGATAAATTTTAACTATTTATAGGGTTAGGGTTAGGGTTAGGGTTAGGGTTAGGGTGGCGCTTGTCGCTCGGGGCAGGGTGTTGATTGCGGTGTCGTTGGACATCTCCAACGCTTTCAACGCCCTGCCCTGGTCGGAGATAATGGGGGCGCTGGACTATTTCCAGGTGCCCCCTTATCTCCGGGAGGTGGTCGGCGACTATCTCCGCGACAGAGAGGTGGTGTTTACCGGCCGGTATGGTATCGTGCACTCGAGGGAGACGCACCGCGGCGTTCCACAGGGGTCGGTCCTAGGACCGCTCCTGTGGAACTTGGCGTACGACGCGGTGCTGCGGGTTGTCCTCCCCCCGGATACGGGTGTCATCTGCTATGCAGATGACACCCTGGTTTATGCCGAGGGGGAGTATTGGAGGAGGACCAGGCACCTCGGAGAGGCCGCCCTGGACTGCGTGATCGGGCGAATCCGGAGAATGGGGTTGACCGTGGCCGCCACAAAAACCGAGGCGATTTGGTTGTATTCGCCTCGGGTGTGGCGGCTACCCCGTGGTCAAGATCTCCGGATTCGTGTCGCTGAAACCTCCGTCGCGATCGGGCCCAGGATGAGGTACCTGGGCCTGATCATAGACGGCCGCTGGCGATTTGATGGACACTTCGAGCTCCTCGCCCCCCGACAAGAGAGGACGGCAGCCGCATTGGCGCGGCTGCTGCCGAATGTCGGGGGGCCGGATTTGAAAGTACGCCGCCTCTATGTGGAGGTGGTGCGGTCTATAGCCCTGTATGGGGCCCCCGTATGGCACCGCTCGCTCGAGGCCAGCACGCCTAGCCGCAAACTCTTCGAAAGAGTGCGGCGGCGGCTGGCCTTGCGGGTCATACGGGGGTACCGCACCATCTCCACCGAGGCGGCGGGACTCCTCGCCGTGATTCCACCCTTCACTGTGGTGGCGGCGGAGCGGGCGAAGCTATACCACATCGCCCGCTCCTTCCGCCGCCCGCCGGGGGTGGAATTCACGCGCGAGGAGGAGGAGGAGCTCGAGGGCCAGAATCGCCAGGCCCGGACGGAAAGTTTATCGGAGTGGAGGGCGCTGCTAACGCCCTCCACACGTCCGATTGTCCGGGCCCTCCTGCCCATATTTTACATATGGTGCGGGAGGCGGGGAAGGTTGACCTTCCGCCTCACGCAGGTGCTCTCCGGCCACGGTTGCTTCGGAGAGTACCTGCATAGAATGGGGCGGGAGCCGACGGCGCAGTGCCACCACTGCGGCGAAGATGTCGACACGGCGCGGCACACTTTGGAGGAGTGCCCTGCTTGGGCCGGGCCGCGCCGTGTCCTGAGAGCCGCAGTGGGCGGGTGGGACCTCGCGCTGTCGACCGTGGTCGACCACATGGTCGACAGCGTGGGGTCGTGGAATGCGGTGGCCTCCTTCTGTGAGGACGTGATGTCCCGGAAGGAGGCCGCCGAGCGGGCCCGGGAGCGGGACCCGGGCTCCGCGAGGAGGGTGTGGGCGCGGGGACGACCCCCGCGCCGACGTGTGCCCCCCCGGAGGGGGGCGGAGAGGGTAGGGAGGGCGCGGGGGTCTCCCCCGCACCAACGTGTGCCCCCGGTTGTGGGGGGCGGAGTGGGGCTGGCGCGGGGAGTTTCCCCGCGCCCTGTTATGCCCCCACAACTGGGGGCGGTGAACTTGGGGGCTCGGGGTGTGAGCTGACCCGGGCCCCCGGGGGGGAGCATAGCTCCCCCCGTGATAGGCCGACACCCCCGGGTTATTTTCCCGATGTAGGGGGGTGTCGGTCCGTCCCTCCCCGATTGGAGAGGGGGATCCGTGGGGGGTTCGGGGAAAGGAAGTGTCGGGGCGTGCCGGATCACGCCTCCGACGGCCCTTCCTTCCGGTGGCGGCGTCTTCTTGTCTCGGCCGGGGCTGGTTCCTTCGGGACACCGGCCCCGAGCGGGACACGAAGACTCCGGGAGCTGTGGGTGGACCGAGCTGGGGCTCGGGAATCCCAATCCGAAGGCTCCAGGGATGGGGACACCGGGCGGGTCCCTCCGCCCGGGGTCTTATAGCGTAGGCAGTGGGGGAGGTTAACCCCTCCCCCGGGGCATGATGATAGCTGGGAGGTGTCCTGTTGAGTACTCGCGTGATCCAGGCACCTCCCGTGTAGCTTAGGTGGGCGTGAGGTTTTAGTGGGTAGTCTCCGGGGGCTCGCCCCCCGGGGAGAATCCCACATAACCCCGGCTTCCCCCAGGGAGTCGGGGTATGTATAAAACATTTCCTCACGATAAAAAAAAAAAAAAAAAAAAGGGTTAGGGTGGCGCTGACGCGACTAGACGGGGACCTGTTGAGGGCCGTGATTATCGGCTCCGCCTGGCCTTCGGCCAGGGAGCGCGGGGTGAATGAGGGGGCGGCCTGGATTCGGGACACGTTACAAATGATTTGTGACGTGGCGATGCCCCGGGTCCAGGCTCAGCCCCCGAGAAAGACCGTTTACTGGTGGTCGGGCGAGCTGGCCGAACTCCGTTGTTCGGCCGGCCGTGCCCGCCGCCAGTACACCCGCGCCCGTCGCCGCCATTTCCTGGGCGGCGACGCGGAGCCGAGGGTCGCCGAGCTGTACAGGGAGTACAGATCGGCGGCCGTGGCCCTCAAGCGAGCTATTGCCGCAGCTAAGGCCAGGGCCTGGGACGAGCTCCTGCTCACCCTCCGTGACGATCCGTGGGGACGCCCATATAAGGCGGTGCTTGGGAAGCTCCGCCCCCGGGCGTCCCCTGTCACGGAGAGGTTGGACCCGGAACTTCTGGGGCGCGTTATCGATACCCTCTTCCCCCTCGCGGAGGAGGGGAGGTGGGTACGCGCCCCAGGTCCGACCATGGGATGGTCGGACGAGTTCCGGGTCACCGAGCTGGAGCTTGACCGGGCCGTCCGGGAGCTCCGGGCCGGGGGCAAGAAGGCCCCTGGCCCCGATGGGGTTCCCGGGAGCGTAATGGTCTTAGCCATAGAGGTCCTCGCCCCGGCGTTCAGGAGCGTCATGGACGCGAGCCTGCGCCGGGGAGTCTTCCCCACTGTTTGGAAGCAAGCGTGCCTGGTTCTCCTCCACAAGGAGGGGAAACCCGCAGAGTCTCCCTCTGCATACCGGCCGGTATGTTTACTCGACGAGGCGGGCAAGCTATTCGAAAGAATAATTGCCGCCCGCCTCGTCGAGCACCTGTCGCGGGGTGGTCCCGACCTGAGCGACAGCCAGTATGGATTCCGGAAGGGGCGCTCTACAATAGACGCATTAGAGCGTCTGCGCCTCCTCCGGGAAAGGGCTGTCGCTCGGGGCGGGGTGTTGATGGCTGTTTCGTTGGACATATCCAACGCTTTCAACACCCTGCCCTGGTCGGAGATAATGGGGGCCCTGGACCATTTCCAGGTGCCCCCTTATCTCCGGGAGGTGGTCGGCGACTATCTCCGCGACAGGGAGGTGGTGTTCACCGGCCGGTATGGCATGGTTTATACGAGGGAGACGCACCGCGGGGTTCCACAGGGGTCGGTCCTTGGGCCACTCCTGTGGAACCTAGCGTATGACGCGGTGCTGCGGGTTGTCCTCCCCCCGGATACGGGTGTCATCTGTTATGCAGATGACACCCTGGTTTATGCCGAGGGGGAGGACTGGAGGAGGACCAGGCACCTTGCTGAGGCCGCCCTGGACTGCGTGGTCGGGCGAATCCGCAGAATGGGTCTGACGGTGGCCGCCGCAAAGACCGAGGCGATCTGGTTATACGGATCGTCTCGGTCGCCGCGGCCACCCCGTGGTCGGGACCTGTGGATTCGCGTCGCTGAAACCTCCGTCGCGATCGGGCCCAGGATGAGGTACCTGGGCCTGATCATAGACGGCCGCTGGCGATTCGATGGACACTTCGAGCTCCTCGCCCCCCGACTAGAGAAGACGGCAGCCGCATTGGCGCGGCTGCTGCCGAATGTCGGGGGGGCCGGATTTGAATGTACGCCGCCTCTATGTGGAGGTGGTGCGGTCTATAGCCCTGTATGGGGCCCCCGTATGGGACCGCTCGCTCGAGGCCAGCACGCCCAGCCGCAAGCTCTTTGAAAGAGTGCGGCGGCGGCTGGCTTTGCGGGTCATACGGGGGTACCGCACCATCTCCACCGAGGCGGCGGGACTCCTCGCCGTGATTCCACCCTTCACTGTGGTGGCGGCGGAGCGGGCGAGGCTATACCACATCGCCCGCTCCTTCCGCCGCCCGCCGGGGGTGGAACTCACGCGCGAGGAGGAGGAGGAGCTCGAGGGCCAGAATCGCCAGGCCCGGACGGAAGCTTTTTCGGAGTGGAGGGCGATGTTGGCGCCCTCCACACGTCCGATTGTCCAGGCCCTCCTGCCCATATTTCTTATATGGTGCGGGAGGCGGGGAAGGTTGACCTTCCGCCTCACGCAGGTGCTCTCCGGCCATGGCTGTTTTGGAGAGTACCTGCACAGAATGGGGCGGGAGCCGACGGCGCAGTGCCACCACTGCGGCGAAGATGTCGACACGGCGCGGCACACTCTGGAGGAGTGCCCTGCTTGGGCCGGGCCGCGCCGTGTCCTGCGAGCCGCAGTGGGCGGGTGGGACCTCGCGCTGCCGACCGTATCGACCACATGGTCGACAGCGTGGGGTCGTGGAATGCGGTGGCCTCCTTCTGCGAGGACGTTATTAAGCAGAAGGAGGCCGCCGAGCGGGCCCGGGAACGGGACCCGGGCTCCGCGAGGAGGGTGTGGGCGCGGGGACGACCCCCGCGCCGGCGTGTGCCCCCCACGAGGGGGGCGGTGAGGGATGGGAGGGCGCGGGGGTCTCCCCCGCGTCAACCATTGCCCCCGGGAGTGGGGGGCAGAGGGGGTTTGGCGCGGGGAGTATCCCCGCGCCCTGTTTCGCCCCCACCTGTGGGGGCGCTGAATTTGGGGGCCCGGGGTGCGAGCTGACCCGGGCCCCCGGGGGGGAGCGTAGCTCCCCCCGTGATTGGCCGACACCCCCCGGGTTAGTTTCCCGGTTGGTGGGGGGTGTCGGTCCCCCCTCCCCCCGATAGGGGAGGGGGACCGTGGGGGGTTTTTGGGGAAAGGAAGGGTCGGGGCGTGCCGGATCGCGCCTCCGACGGCCCTTCCTTCCGGTGGCGGCGTCCTCTTGCTCTGGCCGGGGCTGGTTCCTTCGGGACACCGGCCCCGAGCGGGGCACGAGGACTCCGGGAGCTGTGGGTGGACCGAGCTGGGGCTCGGGAAGCCCAATCCGAAGGCTCCAGGGATGGGGACACCGGGCGGGTCCCTCCGCCCGGGGTCTTATAGCGTAGGCAGTGGGGGAGGCTAACCCCCTCCCCCGGGGTGGCATGTATTAGCTGGGAGGTGTCCTGTTGAGTACTCGCGTGATCCAGGCACCTCCCCTTTAGCTTAGGTGGGCGTGGGTTTTTAGTGGGTACCCCTTGGGGATTTCCCCCAAGGGCAGTCCCACATAACCCCGACTCCCCCCAGGGAGTCGGGGAATGCGTAAAGCATTTTCCCACGAAAAAAAAAAAAAAAAAAAAGGGTTAGGGTTAGGGTCGAACGGGGCAGGGGGATGGTGATGGTAAAGTGGGGGAGATTTCTGGTCGTGGGGTGCTACAGCTCACCCAGCTATGACTCCGCCGAATTAGGGATGTTCCTGGACCGGCTGGGGCTTATGATAGCCCCGTATACAGCCGGTCCAGTGTTGGTCCTGGGGGACCTCAATGCGAGGTCCTCCACCTGGGGTAACCCCGGGACCAACGCCCGAGGCGGAGTCCTGGAAGACTGGGCGGAGGGGATGGAGCTCCGGTTGTTAAACCGGGGCTCCGTGCCTACGTGCGTGAGGTGGAATGGCTGGTCCATAGTGGACGGGTCATTCGCGACGGCCGCCGCCTCACGCCGTGTGTCCAATTGGCGGGTCTGGAGTGGAGAGACCTTGTCGGACCACAGCTACGTCCTGATGGACGTGGCTGTGGTCTCGGACTCGCCATTGGACACGCCCCTCCGACGTGGCACCCCGTCAGCGCCCAGATGGGCGCTGAAACGACTGGACGGGGACCTCCTGAGGGCCGTGATTATCGGCTCCGCCTGGCCTTCGGCCAGGGAGCGCGAGGCAGATGAGGGGGCGGCTTTGATCCGGGGCACGTTGCAGATGATCTGTGACGTGGCGATGCCCCGGGTCCGAGCTCAGCCCCCGAGAAAGTCAGTTTACTGGTGGTCGGGGGAGCTGGCCGAACTCCGCAGTTCGGCCGGCCGAGCCCGCCGCCAGTATGCCCGCGCCCGTCGCCGCCATTTTCTGGGCGGCGACGCGGAGCCGAGGGTCGCCGGGCTGTACAGGGAGTACAGATCGGCGGCCGTGGCCCTCACGCGTGCGATTGCCGCTGCTAAGGCCAATTCCTGGGATGAGCTCCTGCTCACCCTCCGTGAGGATCCGTGGGGACGCCCGTATAAGGCGGTGCTTGGGAAGCTCCGCCCTTGGGCGTCCCCGGTCACGGAGCGGTTAGACCCGGAACTTCTGGGGCGCGTAGTGGATACCCTCTTCCCCCTGAGTGAGGGGGTAGGGAGCGCGCCCCGGGTCCGGCCATTGAATGGTCGGACGAATTCCGGGTCACCGAGTGGGAGCTGTACCAGGCCGTCCGGGAACTCCGGGCCAGGGGCAAGAAGGCCCCTGGCCTCGATGGGGTCCCCGGTGGTGTAATGGCCTTAGCTATGGAGGTCCTCGCCCCGGCGTTCAGGAGCGTCATGGACGCGAGCCTGCGCCGGGGAGTCTTCCCCACGGTGTGGAAAGAGGCGTGCCTGGTTCTCCTCCAAAAGGAGGGGAAACCCGCAGAGTCTCCCTCTGCATACCGGCCGGTTTGTTTACTCGACGAGGCGGGCAAGATATTCGAAAGGATAATTGCCGCCCGCCTCGTCGAGCATCTGTCGCGGGGTGGTCCCGACCTGAGCGACAGCCAGTATGGGTTCCGGAGGGGGCGCTCCACTATAGACGCCCTGGAGCGTCTGCGCCTCCTCCGTGAGCAGGCTGTCGCTCGGGGCAGGGTGTTGATTGCGGTGTCGTTGGACATCTCCAACGCTTTCAACGCCCTGCCCTGGTCGGAGATAATGGGGACGCTGGACTATTTCCAGGTGCCCCCTTATCTCCGGGAGGTGGTCGGCGACTATCTCCGCGACAGAGAGGTGGTGTTTACCGGCCGGTATGGTATCGTGCACTCGAGGGAGACGCACCGCGGCGTTCCACAGGGGTCGGTCCTAGGACCGCTCCTGTGGAACTTGGCGTACGACGCGGTGCTGCGGGTTGTCCTCCCCCCGGATACGGGTGTCATCTGCTATGCAGATGACACCCTGGTTTATGCCGAGGGGGAAGACTGGAGGAGAACCAGGCACCTGGATGAGGCTGCCCTGGACTGCGTGGTCGGGCGAATCCGGAGAATGGGGTTGACCGTGGCCGCCACAAAAACCGAGGCGATTTGGATGTATTCGCCTCGGGTGTGGCGGCTACCCCGCGGTCAGGATCTCCGGATTCGCGTCGCTGAAACCTCCGTCGCGATCGGGCCCAGGATGAGGTACCTGGGCCTGATCATAGTCGGCCGCTGGCGATTTGATGGACACTTCGAGCTCCTCGCCCCCCGACTAGAGAAGACGGCAGCCGCATTGGCGCGGCTGCTGCCGAATGTCGGGGGGCCGGATTTGAAAGTACCCCTCGCCGTGATTCCACCCTTCACTGTGGTGGCGGCGGAGCGGGCGAGGCTATACAACATCGCCCGCTCCTTCCGCCGCCCGCCGGGGGTGGAACTCACGCGCGAGGAGGAGTTGGAGCTCGAGGGCCACAATCGCCAGGCCCGGACGGAAAGTCTTTCGGAGTGGACGGCGCTGTTGGCGCCCTCCACACGTCCGATTGTCCGGGCCCCCCTGCCCATATTTTTTATATGGTGCAGGAGGCGGGGAAGGTTGACCTTCCGCCTCACGCAGGTGCTCTCCGGCCACGGTTGCTTCGGAGAGTACCTGCATAGAATGGGGCGGGAGCCGACTACGCAGTGCCACCACGGCGGCGAAGATGTCGACACGGCGCGGCACACTCTGGAGGAGTGCCCTGCTTGGGCCGGGCCGCGCCGTGTCCTGCGAGCCGCAGTGGGCGGGTGGGACCTCGCGCTGCCGACCGTGGTCGACCACATGGTCGACAGCGTGGGGTCGTGGAATGCGGTGGCCTCCTTCTGCGAGGACGTTATCAAGCAGAAGGAGGCCGCCGAGCGGGCCCGGGAATGGGACCCGGGCTCCGCGAGGAGGGTGTGGGCGCGGGGACGACCCCCGCGCCGACGTGTGCCCCCCCGGAGGGGTTCGGAGAGGGTAGGGAGGGCGCGGGGGTCTCCCCCGCGCCAACGTGTGCCCCCGGTTGTGGTGGGCGGAGTGGGGCTGGCGCGGGGAGTTTCGCCGCGCCCTGTTATGCCCCCACAACTGGGGGCGGTGAATTTGGGGGCTCGGGGTGTGAGCTGACCCGGGCCCCCGGGGGGGAGCATAGCTCCCCCCGTGATAGGCCGACACCCCCGGGTTATTTTCCCGATGTAGGGGGGTGTCGGTCCGTCCCTCCCCGATTGGGGAGGGGGATACGTGGGGGGTGTGGGAAAAGGAAGGGTCGGGGCGTGCCGGATCGCGCCTCCGACGGCCCTTCCTTCCGGTGGCGGCGTCTTCCTGCCTCGGCCGGGGCTGGTTCCTTCGGGATACCGGCCCCGAGCGAGGCATGAAGACTCCGGGAGCTGTGGGTGGACCGAGCTGGGGCTCGGGAAGCTCAATCCGAAGGCTCCAGGGATGGGGACACCGGGCGGGTCCCTCCGCCCGGGGTCTTATAGCGTAGGCAGTGGGGGAGGTTAACCCCTCCCCCGGGGTATGATGATAGCTGGGAGGTGTCCTGTTGAGTACTCGCGTGATCCAGGCACCTCCCGTGTAGCTTAGGTGGGCGTGAGGTTTTAGTGGGTAGTCCCCGGGGGTTCGTCCTCCGGTGAGAATCCCACATAACCCCGGCTTCCCCCAGGGAGACGGGGTATGTATAAAACATTTCCTCACGATAAAAAAAAAAAAAAAGGGTTAGGGTCCCCGGTCACGGAGAGGTTAGACCCGGAACTCTTGGGGCGCGTCGTAGATACCCTCTTCCCCCGCAGCGATGGGGAAGAGGTGAGGAGGGAACGCGCCCCGGAGCCGACCACAGAATGGTCGGATGAGTTCCGGGTCACCGAGTGGGAGCTTGACCGGGCCGTCCGGGAACTCCGGGCTGGAGGCAAGAAGGCCCCCGGCCCCGATGGGGTTCCCGGTGGTGTAATGGCCTTGGCCCTAAGGGTCCTCGCCCCGGCGTTCAGGAGCGTCATGGACGCGAGCCTGCGCCGGGGAGTCTTCCCCACAGTGTGGAAAAGTGCGTGCCTGGTTCTCCTCCACAAGGAGGGGAAACCCGCAGAGTCTCCCTCTGCATACCGGCCGGTATGTTTACTCGACGAGGCGGGCAAGCTGTTCGAAAGAATAATTGCTGCCCGCCTCGTCGAGCACCTGTCGCGAGGTGGTCCCGACCTGAGCGACAGCCAGTACGGGCTCCGGAGGGGGCGCTCCACGATAGACGCCTTGGAGCGCCTGCGTCTCCTCCGTGAACGGGCTGTCGCTCGGGGCAGGGTGTTGATTGCGGTATCGTTGGACATCTCCAACACTTTCAACTCCCTGCCCTGGAAGGAGATAGCGGGGGCGATGGAATATTTCCAGGTGCCCCCTATCTCCGGGAGGTGGTCGGCGACTACCTCCGCGGCAGAGAGGTGGTGTTTACCGGCCGGTACAAGATCGTGCATATGAGGGAGATGCACCGCGGGGTTCCGCAGGGGTCGGTCCTCGGGCCGCTCCTGTGGAACCTGGCATTCGACGCGGTGCTGCGGGTTGTCCTTCCCCCGGGTACGGGTGTCATCTGTTATGCAGATGACACCCTGGTATACGCCGAGTGGGAGGATTGGAGGAGAACCAGGCACCTGGCAGAGGCTGCCCTGGACTGCGTTGTCGGGCGAATCCGGAGGATGGGGCTAACCGTGGCCGCCGCAAAGACCGAGGCGATCTGGCTGTATGGATCGCCTCGGCCGTGGCGGCTGCCCCGAGGTCAAGACCTCCGGATTCGTGTCGCCGAGACCTCCGTCGAGATCGGGCCCAGTATGAGATACCTGGGCCTGGTCATCGACGGCCGCTGGCGTTTCGTGGAGCACTTCGAGCTCCTCGCCCCCCGATTAGAGAGGACGGCATCCGCCCTTGCGCGGCTGCTGCCTAATATCGGGGGGCCGGAGCTGAATGTCCGCCGCCTCTATATGGAGGTGGTGCGGTCCATTGCCCTATATGGGGCCCCCGTGTGGCACCGCTCGCTCGGGGCCAGCCAGAAAAGCCAAGACCTCTTAGAAAGAGTGCGGCGACGGCTGGCCCTGCGGGCCATACGGGGGTACCGCACCATCTCTGGGGAGGTGGCGGGTCTCCTCGCCGTGGTTCCACCACTCCATTTGGTGGCGGCGGAGCGGGCGAAACTATACCATATCGCCCGCTCGTTTCGCCGCCCGCCGGGGGTGGAACTCACGAGCGAGGAGGAGGAGGAGCTCGAGGCTCAGAAACGCCAGGCCCGGGCGGACGTATTTGCGGAGTGGAGGGTGCTCCTGGCACCCTCCGCACGTCCGATTGTCCGGGCCCTCCTGCCCATATTTCTTATATGGTGCGGGAGGCGGGGAAGGCTGACCTTCCGCCTCACGCAGGTGCTCTCCGGTCACGGTTGTTTCGGAGAGTACCTGCATAGGATGGGGCGGGAGCCGACCACGCAGTGCCACCACTGCGACGAGAATGTGGACACGGCGCGGCACACCTTAGAGGAGTGCCCGGCCTGGGCCGAGCCGCGCCGTGTCCTTAGAGACGCAGTGGGCGGGTGGGACCTCTCGCTGCCGACCGTGGTCGACCACATGGTCGACAGCGAGGGGTCGTGGAGAGCGGTGGCCTCCTTCTGTGAGGTTGTAATGACCCAGAAGGAGGCCGCCGAGCGGGCCCGGGAACGGGACCCGGGCTCGGCGAGGAGGGTGTGGGCGCGGGGACGACCCCCGCGCCGACGTGTGGCCCCCAGGAGGGGGGCGGCGACGGCTGGGAGGGCGCGGGGGTCTCCCCCGCGCCAACGTGTGCCCCCGGCTGTGGGGGGCGGAGTGGGGCTGGCGCGGGGAGTTTCCCCGCGCCCTGTTATGCCCCCACAACTGGGGGCGGAGAACTTAGGGGCCCGGGGTGTGAGCTGACCCGGGCCCCCGGGGGGAGCATAGCTCCCCCGTGATTGGCCGACAACCCCGGGTTATTTTCCCGGTGTAGGGGGGTGTCGGTCCGTCCCTCCCCGATTGGGGAGGGGGATCCGTGGGGGGTTTGGGGAAAGGAAGGGTCGGGGCGTGCCGGATCGCGCCTCCGACGGCCCTTCCTTCCGGTGGCGGCGTCTTCTTGCCCCGGCCGGGGCTGTTTCCTTCGGGATACCGGCCCCGAGCGGGACACGAAGACTCCGGGAGCTGTGGGTGGACCGAGCTGGGGCTCGGGAAGCCCAATCCGAAGGCTCCAGGGATGGGGACACCGGGCGGGTCCCTCCGCCCGGGGTCTTATAGCGTAGGCAGTGGGGGAGGCTAACCCCCTCCCCCGGGGCGGCATGTATTAGCTGGGAGGTGTCCTGTTGAGTACTCGCGTGATCCAGGCACCTCCCATGTAGCTTAGGTGGGCGTGAGGTTTTAGTGGGTAGTCTCCGGGGGCTCCGCCCCCCGGAGAGAATCCCACATAACCCCGGCTTCCCCCAGGGAGTCGGGGTATGTATAAAACATTTCCTCACGATAAAAAAAAAAAAAAAAAAAAGGGTTAGGGTTAGGGTTAGGGTTAGGGTTAGGGTTAGGGTTCGCGGACCTTTTCAAAAAATTAAAAACAAATCCAGGAGACAATATGCAAGGGATTCATACAGTCAGGAAATCCCGGGGAGGGGATATCGTCATAGAAATGGAGAGAGGCACGAATGCGGCAATTCTGGAAAAGTTCGCTAAAGAAACTTTAGGGGACGAAACAAAAATTAGAAGAATGGCCCCTAAAGTTATCTATGAAATAAGGGATCTGGACCCCACGATCGACAGAGAAGAACTCCAAGAGGAAATTTCCAGAGTTTTACAAAAACAGAAGGCCGAAGTCGAAGTGAAAACGATGAGATTCGGATACGGGGGAACTAAAACGGCGATAATCTCCCTCCCCGCGGAGGAAGCACAAACTATAGGGCAGGAGAATAAAATAAAAATAGGCTTTACCAACTGTAGAATTAGGAGAACGCAAAATATTATCCGTTGTTTTAAATGTCATGGCTTGGGACACATGTCCTATAATTGTGTTTTAGACTTAAAGGGACAGGAACTATGCAGAAGGTGCGGTGGAGTAGGCCACCAAATAAACGGCTGTGAGGCCGTCAGATGCTGTATCCTATGCACAAGGGTAGGAGTCCACGCATCCAAGGCCGAACATGTAGCGGGGGCGGTAAATTGCCCCCAATACAAAAAGTACATGGAGCTGCTCGCTAGGAGGGAAAACACTAATTAAAATTCACAGTTAGAATCCTCCAAATTAACTTGAACCATTGCAGATTGGCCCATTACCTGCTCTCACAGACGGCACTAGATCTAGGAGCAGATATAGTTCTAATCCAGGAGCCGCTGTTCAACCCAGGGGACTGGGTATATTCAACGGGCGGCCAATCAGCTATATGGGTAACAAACAGAAACGGATTAAAAAGGAACGAGGACGGGGACACCAATAACGACGATTTTGCCGCAATAAGAGTAAATAAAATAACTATCGCAAGTACGTATTTCTCACCTAATATTTCACCTGATCTATACGCTCATAAAGTAAATACCTTAATGAATTTTGCAAAACTCGAAAAACAAAAAGGAAATAGCATCATAATCGGAGGCGATTTTAACGCCAAATCCCCGGCCTGGGGCTCCAGAGAGCAAAATCTCAAGGGAACGATACTTTTAGAAGAACTACTAGGAAACAATATTTTTCCGCGAACACCAGAAGGAGGCCACACCTTCGAAAGGGGAAGAGCCACATCCAACCTAGATTTTATTGCAACAACATATGACTTACAAAATTCAGATTACAATATAACAAGCAAAATTTTAGAAATAGAATCGGCCTCTGATCACAGATATATTTTCACAGAAATCACCATACCAGAAGAGACACAGGAACCGACAGTCAAATTTGGAAGCAAATGGAAAATTACACGCACAGGAATCACCAGGCTGGGGATGGCTATGGATCGCAGGTTAAGAGAGAGCGAAATAGATCAAGGAAACAATTACGATTGTGAGGAAGAGGAGAAATTTTTAAAATGCATACACGAAAGTTGCGACGAGGCGCTAGAAAAGGCCGATGTGACGAACCGAAAGGAGAGAAATAATCCATGGTGGAATCCAGAGATAAAAAAAGAAAGAACGAGAACACAAAAGTTAAGAAGAGCAGTACAGAAGGCCAGGAAGAAAGGTAAAACTGACGAATGCGATGCACTAATATTTTTACATAAGCTTGCAAAAAAGAATCTACAGAGAATAATAAGCAAGTCAAAGGAAAAATCATGGCAAGAACTATGCGATTCCATTGACAAAGATATATGGGGAAAACCTTACAAAAGCATAATAAGAAGAATAAAAAATAATAACCCTCCGGCGACACTCTCACCAGAATTTGCAGAAATTGTAATGAAAGGACTGTTCCCTCAAGAAGAAGAGCAAACGTATGAACAGGAACCAAGTGTCACAACAACAGAGTCAGAAATTAGAATGAGAAACACAGATGTAAACCAGAGTTCAACTATCCCAGAAATTACCATAGAAGAAATACTGAAAGCCGCCAAAATGCTCAAGCCTGGGAAAGCCCCAGGAATAGACGGTATACAGCCAGAGATAATTAAAACTATTATAGAATTTAGACCGGACCGTTTTATGGCACTATTTAACGGTATAATGACGAGAGGGGTAATTCCTCAAGAGTGGAAAAAGGCCAGAACAATAATGTTAAGGAAGGACGGCAAGGATCCATCGACACCGGCTGCATACCGGCCCATATGCATCATTGATGCAACAGCAAAAGTTTTTGAATACATTATACGAGCCAGGTTGCATGGGATATTAGGTCTGAGACCCTTCAACGTAAATCAACATGGGTTTACTAAAGGCACATCAACAATCCATGCGATGGAAGAGGTAAGGAGAGCCTCGATTGAAGCATCCAGAAAAAATAGATATGCAATAATGATAGCATTGGATGTTAAAAATGCCTTTAACTCTCTGAATTGGAATGCCATCCACAAGGAAATATACAAAAGAAATATTCCAATATATCTGGCCCGATTAATAAAGGATTATTTTAATAACAGGACGGTCATATACCAGGCGCCACAGAGGGACATTGTATTGAAAATGAAACGGGGAGTGCCCCAAGGATCAGTACTGGGTCCCTTCTTGTGGAACCTGGTATATGACGGCTTACTAACGAGACCTATTCCACCTATGACGAAAAAAATTGCATTTGCGGACGACGTCGCAATTATCGTTCAAGCCGCGACCGAATTGAGACTTAGAATTAGAGCAGAAGAGGTGGCTGAAGACGCCAGAGCATGGATGGAAACGGCAGGACTTTCCCTTGCGGAGAACAAGACCGAAATCCTACTGCTAAATTGTAAAAAGATGGACGAGAACATAAGCTTCAGAATAGGAAATGCGAGCATCAAACCAACGAATGAATTAAAATATCTAGGTGTAATTTTTGACTCAGGTAAATCCTTTAGAAAACAAATAGAAATGACAACGAACAAGGCTATAAAAACAATGACAGCGCTTAGCCGAATAATGACAAATAAAATGAGAACCAAGCAAGCAGGAAGAAAACTTTATTATATGACCATGGAGTCCATAGTTCTATACGGCGCCCCAATCTGGGCAGAGGCTGCGGAGAGGATAACGAATAATAAAATACTGAAAAGGACACAGAAACTGGGACTCACAAGAGTTGTCTCCTCTTATAGATCTGTGCCACTCGAAACCTTGGCGGTGCTGTCCGGGGTCCCACCATGGGACCTGAAAATCTTAGAAAGAAGAGAAATTTTCGATAAAGAGTTAGAAATGGCAGAAACGATGCAAACAAACGAACTGAATATTATAAGAGACGAAGCTGAGGAGACAAACAACGCAGGTCAATATAGTATGCAAGAACAAGAAGTAAATTCAGAGGAGACGACCGAAGCCCTTAGACTAAGAATCAAGAAAATTATAAGGAAACAGGCGAAAGAGATGACACTACAAAGGTGGCAAAGAAAATGGGACACGGACACCGTAGGCAGATGGACTCATAGATTAATTCCTAATATCGAAAAGTGGATGGAAAGAAAACATGGTCAACTCAATTTTTACATGACTCAAGCCCTTTCGGGACATGGTGTTTTTAATGCTTTTAGGTTTAGAATTGGGAAAGCGGCCCTGGACGAATGCTGGTACCATCCAGGAATAGTGGACACCCCAGAACACACACTAGTGGAATGCCAAAACTGGAGCGAGGAAAGAGAACCCCTGGCAAAGGCACTAAACATCAGTCCAGACCGGCTAACTATAGAAAGCATCATGGAAGGGATAATCACCTCAGAAATCATCTGGAATATCTTCTCATCACTATGTAAAAATATACTTACCAAGAAGGAGGCAGAAGAGAGAAGAAGAGAGCGAGAGAATTTAGACAACCCAATCATGAGGGGCACCGACGACGACTTGGAATCAGCAGATGCAGAAAGAATGGCAAACCTATAGAGAAAATAAAAAAAAATAAGTTAAGTTAAACCGAAAGACTAAAGTAATTAGATTATTAATATAAGGATTAAAAAGAAACAAAAAAGCGCTTAAAAAATTTTTTCATTGCTGTGTTGCAGATCTCTCTGGAGGGACCGTGTGGAGCGGGGGGGTCCGGAGCTGGGGAACGGAGCTGGAGGAGGAGTCGAACGCGAGGACGAGGAAGATGACCCAAGGACGACGGATGCCTGAGAAGAAGCGAACATCGCGGGTCCAGGCTACGACGACACCAGGGATAGAAAATCTCAACCTCGATGGATGACTTCCCGGACACCCGGTAGACCGGACTGCAGCGGCGGACACCCCCCCTCGCCCCACGACGGTCCCCCTCCGTGGGGAGACTGCAGCACGGTAAGAAATGTAAGAATTAGAAGAAGGACCAGCGGCGTAGTACTTGTAAGAAGGGTCGCGGTAATCCAGGCGAGATATAACAGCGGAGAACAGAACCTCTAGGTTCCACAGAGTTCCACCTAGGAAAAGATAAGGTAGAGCGCTTAGTCTAGCACAAGAGCATGTAGAAAGGGTATAGAGCTGTTAGGGGAACGCACGCCAGCGGCGTATTACTTTGATACGCCGACAAGATGGCGGACGACGCCACGCGCACGTGGCAACAGAGTTTTTAATAAATTACAAGATATAGAGAGAGCTTTTGCGAACCAGAAATGTGAACTCGATGCTTTTTGTAGGAGACGAACAATTTAAGACCAATTTCACACCTGGAAACAACTTAATTAAAAAGATATTTTTGCGGGGTGAGGGGGGAAAAAAATTAAATAACTAACGAATAAAGTAAGAGAAAATAAGAAAGAAAAGTTATGTACAAATTTTTGATTAGAATAGTAGTTTTAAAGATACAGGGAGTCTAAAGTAATAGCACAACGGTTAAAGTCGATATAACACAAGTAAGATATTTAAAGTTTGAACGCTCGTCTCCTACACAAGGCAGGCGTGTGCTGGGTCAACGTACTCTCTTTCAACGTTAAAATTGCGAACATAATTTAAAGCAAAGACGCACGAGATCGAATTTCAATAAGACATAATACCCTTCAACGGGAAATTGACTAGGACAAAATCCAAAAAAGAAAATAATAACCGGGATAAATATTATAACGCTCGGAGTACTTGCCGAGAGCAAAGGCAAATATGAAAAACTGATTTGAAAAAGAATAACAACTAGGGTAACTCGAGGCCAAACCCCATCGGAACAAAGGTCCGATAACAAATACGGTTGGAGTACCGAAAAGTGGGGGGTAACGGCAGAGGTTAAGCGGAGCCCAACTCAGAAATTTGAAATTAGATCGATTCGAACCTCGATAAAGTAAGGAGCGAAGTGAATTTTTACATAGAAAACCAATAGCAGCTTAGTTTGAACTTTTTCTTCGGTGTATTAATTAAGGGTACAGTTTAGAATTAATTGTACGAATTATTAATTATTGCCGGGAATTAAGTAAAAAAATCATAGGCCGGAGTTTTCGTGAGAGTTTACAAGCGAAAAACGCGAAATTTGCAAAAAATACTCGCGAGTTTTGCAAATAGTCGCAAAATAAGACAAAAATTTTAGTTGCTAGTGAATAATTTACGTGGTTAACGCGAAAATCTAGACAATAAAATAAATAATCGGAATAAAAATAAATAAAAATAGATTAACGACGCGAGAACATTAGCGATAAAAGTGTTACAATCAGTGAACAATTAAGATAATTTAGACTATTAAAAAAATTAATTAGTAATTATAAATACTCGTAGAGTGATTTATACTTCGATTAATTAGACAAAATAGTTATAAATAGTAAATTGTGCACACGAAAGGACTTGAACTTCTTGGAAAAATACCCGAAGGGACCTATGGAGAGCGGAGGCCAAATTGCGAAGGGTCGGTCGGAGTGAAGCAGTAAGTGATACTCTATAAAATAAAGGGTTAACATCCCGGATAGATATAGCGGTATGCCGAAAATGCTCCGATTGGCCTGAAATTTTAAACGTATATATTACAAAGGGTAGAGAGTAGAAAGGGTCCGAAAGGGAGACATTTCTCCCGGGTGGGGAAAACTTTTCGATCCCCCCCCCCCCCCCCTGTTCGGAGATACAAGAAATTAAAGTAGTGTTTCGAGTGATAGAAGAAATAGGATACGATAGCGGTATAGCATTCAAGTAGACCTATCCAACGAGTCCTCGAACGGCCCGATCGGACAAACTTTAAGAAACGGGTTGTTCAGGATTCAAGCGTTGGAATTCGGCGGCTATTGTCTTGGCGGGCGACCGCTGTTTCATGCGGTTTTTGTCTCGTATATCAACACGCGGCAAGAACGCGTGTCGCTCTCATTGACCGGATTTCAACGCTTGAATCCTTCAAATCGAGATAAACAAGGATTATCCGATTCGGGAGCACCAATCACGGTGCTCCACATTCGATGGTCCTTGTTATTTAAGGCACCTGCGCGTGCCTTCTCGCTCTCTTCAGGTTCGCCTCTCGCATCGCTCCTGTAACTTTCGTCAGTCGTCACGGTATATTCTAATCGTCCGGTATTAGTTCTCGCGCCCGTTCGCTGATCTCTCGCGCTCTCAAAATACTCGTTCGTATTTTTCTCGCGCTCTTTCGCGCCGCGTTACGAGCCTTCTGCTTCGCGCCAAGATTTCCGTCGTCCGCGTCGAAGATTTCCGCCTCGCGACGGCACGTGTTTCGTGTCGTTCAAGATCTCCGCTTCGCGATCCGACGGCAGAAGTTGGCTCGCTCAAGATCTCCGCTCGTCCGCCGGCTCGCGTCTCTCACGGCGCATTGTAAGTGCGAGTACTGTAATAAAAGTGCAGTTACACCTTTAATCCTCGCTCTCTCTCTCTCTCTCTGTCTCAACCTCTCATTGACCCATCCTGTGGATTCATTTGCGCGCTCAAATCTGAGTGGTCCCGGCAGCAGGCTGCTCCGACCGTCGGTCGACGCCGAAACATTCTGGTCCTTCGAGCCGGATCGCGAATAATCCACGAGGTCAGTGAGAAACGAGGGAGAGATCGTGCATCATGGAAGACGCGATCGAAGTTCAGCTGTTGACGCAGCGCGCGATCGAGCGCGCGCTCGTCAACCTCAACAAATTGGGGAAAGCGAAGTGGACTCGCTCGACATTAATGACGAGGATGGCTCATCTGAAGGCCAACTGGACGCGGTTCGAGGCCGGGCACGCTCGACTCCGCGCCTCCACCTCACCGGACGCGAAGGCTGCACACCCGTACTTCTCCGACGACCCTTTCTCGACGACGGAGGAAACGTACCTCGACGCTCTGGCCTCCATGCAAGCAAAACTCGACGAGCTCCCCAGCACTTCTGTGAGTCAGCTTGAACATACTTCCAACGGACAAGCGAGTCCTACGTCCGCCGCTCCGCTCCTTCCGAGCATCCATTTGCCGGAATTCGACGGCCGTTACGAGGCATGGGAGGCGTTCCGCGATCGCTTCACCGCGCTCATTATCGCGAATAAATCGCTCGCGGATGTCACGCGTCTCCACTATCTCATGTCATCGCTCTCGGGCCGTGCCCTCGAATGCCTCGGGAATCTCCCTGTAACTGCCGACAACTTCGATATCGCGTGGAAGGCGTTAACCGCGCGTTACGAAAACCCTCGGCGCCTCATTAGCTCACATCTGACGTCGATGCTTGATTTACCAGCGCTGTCTCGTGAATCCGCGTCCGATCTCCAAAACCTACGCGATCGAGTTTCTGTAATTGTTGCTTCACTCAAAAATCTCGGGCGTGCACCTGCCGATCTCTGGAACGATTTCCTTGTACATATCGTGTCGCAAAAGTTGGACGCGCCGACTCGCAAAGCGTGGAAGATCAAGACGGGTGACGATGTAGAGCCTCCCACGTTCGATGCACTCACGAAATTCATCGACTCTCGCGTTCGCGCCCTCGAGGAATTCGCTCCCAGTGCACCAGCGAGCTCTTCTGCGTTTCCCGTCGCATCGAGTCAAACCTCCGCCGGTCGATCTCGCGTACATGTCGCCACCGCGTCGCAGTCCGACAAAAATTCAAAGTCTCCGTGCCCCGTCTGTCGAGCCTCGCATATGCTCAGCTCCTGTCCGAAATTTAACGCACGTAGCCCTCGTGATCGACGGGATCTCGTTCACCGTTTCTCGAGGTGCGTAAACTGCTTGAGTTTAAAGCATCTTGTGCGGGATTGCCCGAGCAAATATACGTGCCGCGTGTGTCATCAACGTCACCATTCACTCCTCCACGACACTGAAGCTCTCCCCGCGTCACCTTCTCCGGCACCGACGCCCCTTCCAGAGGTGAAGTCTCACCTCGCGTCCACTCCGACCGACCCGGACTCCGCCGTCTTGCTCGCTACCGCGTGGGTCCGAATTCACGCTCCGTCGGGCCATTCCATCCCTGTTCGCGCGTTAATCGATCAAGGATCGGAAGCGAGCTTTCTTACCGAAGCTATGGTCTCCCTACTGCGTGCGAAACGCATCCGGGTCGAGACCTCGATCTCGGCTGTTGGCGGCGTGCATGCCGGTCGCGTGCGTCACGCTGTTCGTCTCCGCGTGTCACCACGGTCGTCCGCGACTCCCGCGATCTCTACGGTCGCTCTCGTCCTTCCGTCGCTCTCGACGTACACTCCGAAGCGCCTTCTCGACTCGCTCTCTCTCGCGCATCTCTCTTCGCTAAATTGGGCTGATCCAGATCCGTTCAGCTCCTCTGCGATCCATCTCATCCTCGGCGCGGACGTCTACGCTGACATCATCCTCGACGGTGTGCGTAAGGGCCCCCGAGGACATCCGATCGCTCAGAATAGTATTTTTGGCTGGATCGTTTCCGGACCCTGCTCGCGTCCGTCTCGTGACGCTGTCCGCTCACGCGCCTCTCCGCATGCTGCATCTAGCCTTTCAATGCATCACTGCATTCAGGAGGACCCTCTCTCCCACGAATTAACTCGATTCTGGGAAATCGAGGAAATCCCGCGTCGGACTCTCCTCACGACGGACGAGGAGCAATGCGAGGCTCATTTCCGCGCCAATACTACCAGAACGGCCGACGGCCGCTACGTGGTCCGTCTTCCTTTTCGCGACGGTCCTCCGATCAAAATTGGCCACTCTTACTCTGTCGCCGCGAAGGTCAGTCGATCGCTCCATCGTAAGCTTTCCTTAAAGCCCTCTCTCGCTCTGGAGTATCGGACCTTCCTTCGTGAATACGAAGAAATGGGCCACATGCGACGCGCTCTCTCGTCTGCTCTAACCTCTCCGCAGTGTGTCTACATACCACATCATCCTGTCCTTCGCGAAGGTAGCTCGACGACGCACCTCCGCGTAGTTTTCAATGCCTCGAGCAGAACCTCAGACGGCACGTCGCTGAATGACCACCTGTTTCCAGGCCCGAAATTGCAGGCTGATCTTCCCTCCGTCATTTTACGGTGGCGGCATTTTCGGTACGTTTATACAGCGGATATCGCCAAGATGTACCGTCAGATACTTATCGACCCGCGCGACATTGATTATCAAAGGATCCTTTGGCAAGAGTCTCCCGCAAACGCGCCAACTCCGTTCCAACTTTTGACGGTCACTTATGGGATGACGTGTGCCCCTTTTCTCGCGCTTCGAGTTCTCCAGCGCCTTGTCGAAGACGAGGGCTCTCGTTTCCCGCTCGCGGTTCCGATCCTGCGCTCGAACATTTATGTCGACGACGTTCTCTTTGGCGCCAATGACGTCTCTTCTCTTCTGCAATCTCGCGGTCAGCTAAATAATCTGCTGCAATGCGCTCATATGACCCTGCGGAAATGGGCTAGCAACCATTGTGGTCTCCTTGAGGACATCGATCCGTCGGATCATGGCCTTGCCTGCTCAAAAATTCTCGCTCCTGACGATCACGTCAAGGTGCTTGGCATCAGTTGGAATCCTTCTCGCGACTCTTTCCAATTCAATGCTTCGTTCTCCGAATCGCTCCCCTCAACCAAGCGTTCTATTCTTTCAACTATTGCCAAATTATACGACCCTCTCGGATGGGTCACGCCTGCCATTATTCGCGCAAAAATCCTAATTCAGGACCTATGGCGTCTCCGCCTGGGTTGGGACGATCAGATCTCTGATCCTCTGTTCGAGCGCTGGACCGCAATCTACACGCGTCTCCCGCTCTTAAGCGGCGTTCAACTCTCGCGTTGGACCGGTCATTCTCCTCCCGATTCTCACATGGAGATCCATGGCTTCGCGGACGCGTCGACGGTCGCTTACGCTGCCGTCGTCTATGCTCGCTGCATTTCAGCCGATGGTCGCGTTACCGTCTCATTGCTCGCCGGCAAGTCCAAGGTCGCGCCTCTCACCCCTGTGACCATACCTCGACTTGAGCTGCAGGCTGCGGTACTGCTTTCCCGCCTCGTGACCTTCGTGCTCTCCTCCTTCGACAATCGGGACATTCCTTGTTTCTGCTGGACCGATTCAACGGTCGTCCTCGCGTGGCTCCAATCGCACCCCTCTCGGTGGAAGACCTTTGTCGCGCACCGCGTTGCCGATATACAAGCTCGCTTGCCGCACGCTAGTTGGAGGCATGTGACGACCGCGGATAATCCCGCTGACTGCGGCTCGCGCGGTCTTCTCAGCGACGACCTTCTGAATTTCCCCCTCTGGTGGCAAGGCCCTGTCTGGTTGCACCACGACGCCTCCACCTGGCCGCCTCAAGTGCTCCTTCACGAGGACACTGACCCACCAGAGGTTAAAGTATCACTCCACTGCTCGGAAACCCCTCCTCCCGAATGGGACTTAGCCTCTCGGTTTTCGAGCTGGTCCAAACTGCTTCGGGTTACAGCCTACGTTCTGCGTTTTACCCGATACTGTCGCAGGGATCGCTCCCACCCTTCGGAACAAGCATCAGAGCGCTCGCTCACTGCGGACCACATTTCCTCTGCCAGACGCTTCTGGATAAAGCATCTCCAATCCGTCGCGTTCTCCGATGAGATCCGCGCTCTCATCCAAGGTTTGCCCCTCTCCACCAAAAGCCCACTTCGTTCGCTCAACGCGTTCATTGATTCTGACGGCATCATTCGGGTAGGAGGACGATTGCATCACGCTCCTCTCCCTCACAGGATAAAACATCCAATCGTGCTCGCTCCTCATCGTTTAGTGACACTTCTCGTCGAGCAGGCTCACTTTCGGACTTTGCACGGTGGTGTGCAACTCACTCTCCTCACCCTTCGTCAGGACTATTGGCTCCTTCGCGCTCGAAGCCTCGTCAAACAGGTGATTCACCGCTGCATCACCTGTGTTCGAGAGAAAGCCGCTGTTCCCGAACAATTAATGGGAAATTTACCTGCTTCGCGAGTCTCACCTCCGACCCGCTGTTTTGCTCATTGCGGTGTCGACTACGCCGGTCCCTTCAATGTTCGCGCCTCCGCCGGTCGCGGTATTACCTCGCGAAAATCCTACATCGCGCTTTTCGTGTGCATGGCCACCAAGGCCATTCATCTGGAGCTGGTCGTGGATTATTCCACCCCGGCTTTTCTCAACGCGTACTTGCGATTTTGCTCTCGCCGCGGTCTTCCTGAAGCCGTTTACTCTGATAACGGCACCACGTTCGTCGGTGGTGACCGCGAGTTATCAACCGCCTACCGCTCTGCGCTTCGGAACCCTGAGTTCCAGAACACAACGGCTGGCGACGGGACCGCGTGGCACTTCATCCCCCCTTCCGCGCCACACTTCGGTGGCCTGTGGGAAGCTGGGGTGAAAAGCGTGAAATATCACCTCCGCCGCGTCCTCGGTGACCGCACGCTCACGTTCGAGGAGTTCAGCACACTCCTCTGTGCGATAGAAGCGTGTCTCAACTCGCGACCGCTCTCCGCGCTATCGGACACTCTCGACGACTACGAACCCCTTACTCCGGGGCACTTCCTGGTAGGTTCCGTGCTAACCGTCCCTCCTCAACCTTCATTTCTGGATCTCGGAGAAAATCGCCTCTCACGCTGGCAGCTCATTCGTCACGCTGCTCAACGCTTCTGGAAGCTGTGGCAGGATGACTACGTCAACTCTCTCCAGCAACGCGGGAAGTGGCGTACAGCGCGCCCCGCTATAGCACTAGGGCAGTTAGTCCTAATTCGGAATCCTACCATCCCCCCGTGCAAGTGGGATCTCGGTCGCGTCATCGAGCTGCATCCCGGCGACGACGGCCACATTCGCGTCGTGACTATACGCACTGCTACGTCCACGTTCAAACGTCCGCTCGTAAAAGTGTGTCCTCTACCCGTTGCGTGCGGTCCCGACTCTAATTCATAAGTGCGTCGACTCCGAAAGTGTTCAGTACATGCGCCGTACTCAACGTGTCAAATTCAACGTTTATTTGCGTGCCTCCATGTATCGTTGCGCTTCACACTATTTTACTTTATAATGTATCTCTCTTTTGTGTTTTAAGCGTCTCTCGCTATTTTCCGTCACACCGCTCAACGTGTGTACAACTCACACCCCCGACCCGACAAGGCGGGCGGCCCTTTCGTAACTTTCGTGTCTCTGTTCCGTATTGGAAAACGTTCGCGTTAGCTCTTAGCCGGTACTCGCACGGCGGGCGGTCCGTCACTCGCTCATGGGGACAGGCGCTCGGGCATTGTACAACGCTGTCTCTTTAACGTTTAAGTTCGCTAGGCCAAACTTGGCCGCGCTTTCGCGCTAACGCGCTTCCGTGCGCCTCCACTGCATTTCGAAATTAATATTTCGAGGCGGGCGGTATGTTCAGGATTCAAGCGTTGGAATTCGGCGGCTATTGTCTTGGCGGGCGACCGCTGTTTCATGCGGTTTTTGTCTCGTATATCAACACGCGGCAAGAACGCGTGTCGCTCTCATTGACCGGATTTCAACGCTTGAATCCTTCAAATCGAGATAAACAAGGATTATCCGATTCGGGAGCACCAATCACGGTGCTCCACATTCGATGGTCCTTGTTATTTAAGGCACCTGCGCGTGCCTTCTCGCTCTCTTCAGGTTCGCCTCTCGCATCGCTCCTGTAACTTTCGTCAGTCGTCACGGTATATTCTAATCGTCCGGTATTAGTTCTCGCGCCCGTTCGCTGATCTCTCGCGCTCTCAAAATACTCGTTCGTATTTTTCTCGCGCTCTTTCGCGCCGCGTTACGAGCCTTCTGCTTCGCGCCAAGATTTCCGTCGTCCGCGTCGAAGATTTCCGCCTCGCGACGGCACGTGTTTCGTGTCGTTCAAGATCTCCGCTTCGCGATCCGACGGCAGAAGTTGGCTCGCTCAAGATCTCCGCTCGTCCGCCGGCTCGCGTCTCTCACGGCGCATTGTAAGTGCGAGTACTGTAATAAAAGTGCAGTTACACCTTTAATCCTCGCTCTCTCTCTCTCTCTCTGTCTCAACCTCTCATTGACCCATCCTGTGGATTCATTTGCGCGCTCAAATCTGAGTGGTCCCGGCAGCAGGCTGCTCCGACCGTCGGTCGACGCCGAAACACGGGTATACCGGGTGTCAAATAAATTTTTGATAAACTCGAGTGAAACCGAGTACGTGGAGCCCCTTAGAATAAAAAGATAAGAACTAAGGGTGGGGAGGGGTTAAGATAACCCCGCGGTGGGGGAAAAACCCGCCTACCCCCACTTTTTGACCAAAAATCGGGTTTTTACACACATAAGGAGACGTTTTTTGGAGAAAATTTGTACAGGCCGAGTAACCGGAACACCCAGGCCTAAACGAACATAGAATAAAAAAAGGGGGTTAATTATCCAAAAAAGGCCACTTTACTCTTGGTCAAAAGCCAAAAAAGGGGTTTTTTGAGGGTATTTCCCGCTCAAACTTAGGTATTAGATTTATCGTCATATACAGTGATAGAATACCGTAAATTAGCATAGGCTAGATAAGCAAAAAAGAAAAAATAAAAAAGTTTTTATATGTACAGAAAAGTGCGACGTAGGCTAGTTCGAGCTTTTATTACACTGAAAGATACTACGACTACCTCTCGTAACGGAAATTAGATTAATTAATTATTATTACCTTCCCTGCGGCCATACAAGCCAGGGGAGACGATGCGTAAATCTAGAAATAATTTAATAATATAATTTAATTAGAATAGGATTAGTATAGCGTAGAATAGGATTAGTATATTAGTATATTAGTTAGTATATTATATAGTTTATTAGTATTAGCATAGTAATAAATTAATAAAAAAAAAAAAAAAGAAAATAGATTACTTTACTCTATAGATTAATTAATAAATTAATTAATAGTTAGCCGCGAGCGATTAGAAGCGTAAGAAAATTTAGAGTTAAGGTGAAAACCAGGCGAGCGAAGCAAAAGCTAAGCAACCCAGAATAAATAAACTTAGAATATAAGCGAGCGAAGCAAAATCAAAGAACTGGAGCAGCTGAAATTAAAGCAGAGACTTAACGTTAGTATGCGAGAAAAATTTAGAACCAGCGATTTTATACGAAATGTGAATTTTTTTGATTTACAGAATATAGACAAATACTCCTAAAAAAAAAAAAGGGTTAGGGTTAGGGTTAGGGTTAGGGTTAGGGTTAGGGTTCCTCCCCCCGGATACGGGTGTCATCTGCTACGCAGATGACACCCTGGTATATGCCATGGGGGGGGACTGGGGGAGAACCAGGCACCTGTGTGAGGCCGCCCTGGACCGCGTGGTCGGGCGAATCCGGAGGATGGGGTTGACCGTGGCCGCCGCAAAGACCGAGGCGATCTGGATGTACGGATCGCCTCGGACGCGGCGGCTACCCCATGGTCAGAACCTCCGGATTCGCGTCGCTGAAACCTCCGTCGAGATCGGGCCCAGGATGAGATACCTGGGCCTGGTCATAGACGGCCGCTGGCGATTCGAAGAACACTTCGAGCTCCTCGCCCCCCGACTAGAGAAGACGGCAGCCGCATTGGCGCGGCTGCTGCCGAATGTCGGGGGGCCGGATTTGAAAGTACGCCGCCTCTATACGGAGGTGGTGCGGTCTATAGCCCTGTATGGGGCCCCCGTATGGCACCGCTCGCTCGGGGCCAGCACGCCAAGCCGCAAACTCCTAGAAAGAGTGCGGCGGCGGCTGGCCCTGCGGGTCATACGGGGGTACCGCACCATCTCCACCGAGGCGGCGGGACTCCTCGCCGTGATTCCACCCTTCACTGTGGTGGCGGCGGAGCGGGCGAAGCTATACCACATCGCCCGCTCCTTCCGCCGCCCGCCGGGGGTGGATCTCACGCGCGAGGAGGAGTCGGAGCTCGAGGGCCAGAATCGCCAGGCCCGGACGGAAAGTCTTTCGGAGTGGAGGGCGATGCTAACGCCCTCCACACGTCCGATTGTCCGGGCCCTCCTGCCCATATTTTATATATGGTGCAGGAGGCGGGGAAGGTTGACCTTCCGCCTCACGCAGGTGCTCTCCGGCCACGGTTGCTTCGGAGAGTACCTGCACAGAATGGGGCGGGAGCCGACTGCGCAGTGCCACCACTGCGGCGAAGATGTGGACACGGCGCGGCACACTCTGGAGGAGTGCCCAGCTTGGGCCGAGCCGCGCCGTGTCCTTAGAGCCGCGGTGGAAGGGTGGGACCTCTCGCTGTCGACCGTGGTCGACCACATGGTCGACAGCGTGAGGTCGTGGAAGGCGGTGGCCTCCTTCTGCGATGATGTGATCGAGCAGAAGGAGGCCGCCGAGCGGGCCCGGGAACGGGACCCGGGCTCCGCGAGGCGTATTTGGGCGCGGGGACGACCCCCGCGCCGACGTGTGCCCCCCAGTAGGGGGGCGGAGAGGGTAGGGAGGGCGCGAGTGTCTCCCCCGCGTCAACGTGTGCCCCCGGTGGTGGGGGGCGGAGTGGGGTTGGCGCGGGGGGTTCCCCCGCGCCCTGTTATGCCCCCACCACTGGGGGCGGCGAATTTGGGGGCCCGGGGCGTGAGCTGACCCGGGCCCCCGGGGGGAGCATAGCTCCCCCCGTGATATGCCGACACCCCCCGGGTTAATTTCCCGGTTTGGGGGGGTGTCGGTCCGTCCCTCCCCGATTGGGGAGGGGGATACGTGGGGGGTTTGGGGAAAGGAAGGGTCGGGGCGTGCCGGATCGCGCCTCCGACGGCCCTTCCTTCCGGTGGCGGCGTCTTCTTGTCTCGGCCGGGGCTGGTTCCTTCGGGACACCGGCCCCGAGCGGGACACGAGGACACCGGGAGCTGTGGGTGGACCGAGCTGGGGCTCGGGAAGCCCAATCCGAAGGCTCCAGGGATGGGGACACCGGGCGGGTCCCTCCGCCCGGGGTCTTATAGCGTAGGCAGTGGGGGAGGTTAACCCCTCCCCCGGGGCATGATGATAGCTGGGAGGTGTCCTGTTGAGTACTCGCGTGATCCAGGCACCTCCCCCGTAGCTTAGGTGGGCGTGAGGTTTTAGTGGGTAGTCTCCGGGGGCTTCGCCCCCCGGAGAGAATCCCACATAACCCCGGCTTCCCCCAGGGAGCCGGGGTATGTATAAAACATTTCCTCACGATAAAAAAAAAAAAAAAAAAAAAAAAAAAAAAAAAAAAAAAAAAGGGTTAGGGTTAGGGTGGGGTCCGAGGACCTGTGGCCTTTACAGTGGGACCAGTTGTCCCACTGTCGAGCCGTTCTCTCTATTTGAGGGATGTCACAGGTGTAAAGTCCTCTCGCTCCACCTCCTCGTGGTGGACCCTGGGAACACACATAGTTGTGTGTTGCTAACGGAGCGAGGGGCATTCCGCGGGAAGTAGTCCCAATGATGTGTGAGGCGATGCCGGAGGGATCTTCGGATCCTGGCAGGGCCTCCCATGCCGGTAAGGCTCACACGGAGGGATGAAAACCGCGGGCTCTGTGTCCTGCGGGTAACGACCGGGGAGGTCGCCGCAGGGCCCCATACCGTAAACCGGTGGTCATGTTTTACCGGAACGGGGGGCTTGCCTTAATCGGCCGGCCTGCGAGGAGGATAAACCTCTATAAAAAAGTCTCTATTCCCAAGCTATCGTAAACGTGGCGAGGGGAAACTCCCGGACTAAGCACCGGGGGTGGGCGGTGGATGCACCGCCCATTAGCGTTTGTACACCTCGGGATACCTGCCGACCTCCCGTTGTAAATAGGCTTACCCGGGTAGTGGGGGCTCTGCCCGGGCGGACCTTTATTTCCCGCCATGCTCGTGGGATTTATTATGGATGGTCTTAAAAATAAAAATGAAGTAGTTAAGGAGGGGGAACCACACCCGGAAGTGGTTGAGGGGGTAGCGGTGGTGGCTGCAGAGCCACTACTGGTTAGGGGGCCTCCGGCCCCAGTGGATAGGGACCGGCCCAAGGCCAAACCCGTGAGGGGATTGGCGGGACGCGGCGGGCCCGACGTGGAGGAGGACCGCGTGTCGGTCTTGTCGGTTAGGTCGACCAGGTCGGCCATGTCGGCGAGATCGACCCCCTCCACCAGCGGTGCGGGCATTAAGCGGCCGCTCACCCCGATTCCGGGGAGGATGTCGCCGACCCCGGCGGATAAGCGGGATAGGTTGGAGGACGATCGAACCTTCTCCCAGCTTCCCCGCCCGGAGGTGAGAGCCCTGCTCCCCGGGCAGCTGACCGCCCTCCTCGTTGGGCTCGCCCGCGAGAACCGGGACATGGCGGAGAGGTCGCGGAACCTTAAAGGGACCTTTGTCAAGGGGTTCCGCGACTCCTCCGACCTCATTGAGGAGGTCGCGGGAGAGATAGATCGCAGGGGCTTCCCGGTGGGATGCCCTGCGGTTGGCCTTGATCCCTCATCCCCCGCGGATCACGAGGCCGGCTTCCTACGGGAGCGCTGCGCAGCCCTTGAGAGGGAGTTGCGGGAGACCCGCGACTCCCTCGAAGCCATCAGAGGGGAGTTGATGGCTGTCAAGCGGCTGCGCGACGCTCCCCCCCTGCCGGCACCGGCACCCACTGTCGTTGGGGATGCTGCGACGCCCGCATCGGACATGATGGTCGAGATGCGGGCGCTTATGGAGGCGGGGCTGGCGTCCATCCGTCGGGAGATGCGGGGGGAGCTCCAGCGCGCGATCGCTGCCGTTGCCCCGGCAGCGGGGGCGCGTGGGCCCCCTGGCCCGTCGCCCCGCGTGCCACTGGCCCCGCCGAAGCCTGCGCCTGCGCCTGCGCCGCCGGCGCCTGCGCCACCGTCGCCGGCCCCTGCCCCTTCGGGGCAGAAGAAGAATAAAAAGAAGAAGAAGGGCAAGAAGGCTGGGGAGATCCCCCAGCCTCCGGTCGCCCGTCCGGCGCCGCCCCTGGCACCGAAGCCGGGCCTCCCGGAAGAGGAGACCTGGGCCAAGGTCCTGGGGAGGAAGGCCAAGGCTGCGGCCAAGGCTGTCGCCGCAGTGGCCGCCGCGGCCGCAGCGGCCAAGGCGCCGGCGGGCGCCCAAAGGAAAGGGAAGGCCGCTGCCCCCGCGAAGGCGGCGGCGAAGATAAAGGCTTCCCCCCGGTCAGCGGCGGTGACGATCACCGTCCCGGAGGGGAGCGAGGCCTCCTACGAGGAGGCCATTAGGAGGGCCCGCCAGGGCGTCGACCTCGACGCCCTTGGCATTGGGGCCCTCAACTGGAAGCGTGCGGTCACCGGGGGCCACATCATCGAGGTCCCTGGTGCCGACGGGGGCCCCAAGGCCGACGCCTTGGCGGCCAAGATGGCTGCCGTCCTGGGGGGGATGGAGGTGAGGGTCTCCAGGCCCGTGAAGAAGGCGGAATTCCGCCTCACGGGCCTGGAGGTATCAGTCACCCCCCAGGAGGTAACGGAGGCAGTGGCGAAGGCCGGGGGCTGCGCCGCCGAGTCCGTCAGGGTGGGGGAGCTGAAGGCTCCGCCCAACGGACTCGGCACGATCTGGGTGCAGTGCCCGGCCGTGGCCGCGCTGGCGGTGGAGAAGGCCGGCAAGGTGCGGGTTGGGTGGTCCACCGCCCAGGTGGTGGTTCTGGCTCCACGACCGCTGCAGTGCTTTCGCTGCCTGGCCTTAGGCCATGTACGGCAGCGATGCACAGCGGCGGTCGACCGCAGCGGTCATTGCTACCGCTGCGGGGATGCATCCCACCAGGCGGTGGACTGTAAGAGTCCGCCCCACTGCGTAGTATGCGCGGCCTTGGGGAGGCCGGCGGGCCACAAGGCGGGGAGCAAGGCGTGCTCCCCGCCGCCAAAGGCCAAGAAGGGGAAAAAGGGGGCAGGCGGTGTGGCGCCCACCCCAGTTGCGCCACCGGATACCTCGGTGGCGAAAGCGGCGGCTCCCCCAATCTCCAAGGGGGAGAGCATGGAGGTGGAGGCGGGCCCCAGCGGGACGGGGGGTAACGACCAGTGCGAAGGCCAATTAATGGCCCATATTCCGCGCTGGTCCCCTCTCCCGGTACTCCAGGCCAACCTCAAACACTGCTGCCAGGCGCAGGACCTAATGGTCCAATGCCTGGAGGAGTGGGGGGTTGGCCTGGCCGTCGCCACGGAGCCGTACAGAGTCCCGGACCACCCACACTGGTCCGGGGACGATGACGGCTCGGTGGCGATATGGTGGCGTCGCCACTCGGCGACTGTGCCCCCCTGCTCCGTGGTCGAACGGGGCAGGGGGATGGTTATGGTAAAGTGGGGAAGATTTCTGGTCGTGGGGTGCTACAGCTCACCCAGTTATGACTCCGCCGAATTAGGGATATTCCTGGACCGGCTGGGGCTAATGATAGCCCCTTATATAGCCGGTCCAGTGTTAGTCCTGGGGGACCTCAATGCGAGGTCCTCCACCTGGGGTAACCCCGGGACCAACGCCCGAGGCGGAGTCCTGGAAGACTGGGCGGAGGGGATGGAGCTCCGGTTGTTAAACCGGGGCTCCGTGCCTACGTGCGTGAGGTGGAACGGTTGGTCTATTGTGGACGTGTCATTCGCGACCGCCGCCGCCTCACGCCGTGTGTCCAATTGGCGGGTCTGGAGTGGAGAGACCCTGTCGGACCACGGCTACGTCCTGATGGACGTGGCTGTGGTCTCGGACTCGCCATTGGACACGCCCCTCCGACGTGGCACCCCGTCAGCGCCCAGATGGGCGCTGAAACGACTGGACGGGGACCTCCTGAGGGCCGTGATAATCGGCTCCGCCTGGCCTTCGGCCAGGGAGCGCGGGGTAAATGAGGGGGCGACTTGGATCCGGGGCACGTTGCAGATGATCTGCGACGTGGCGATGCCCCGGGTCCGAGATCAGCCCCCGAGAAAGTCTGTTTACTGGTGGTCGGAGGAGCTGGCCGAACTTCGCAGTTCGGCCGGCCGAGCCCGCCGCCAGTATACCCGCGCCCGTCGCCGCCATTTCCTGGGCGGCGACGCGGAGCCGAGGGTCGCCGAGTTGTACAGTGAGTACAGATCGGCGGCCGTGGCCCTCAAGCGTGCAATTGCCGCTGCTAAGGCCAAGGCCTGGGATGAGCTCCTGCTCACCCTCCGTGACGATCCGTGGGGACGCCCGTATAAGGCGGTGCTTGGGAAGCTCCGCCCCTGGGCGTCCCCGGTCACGGAGAGGCTAGACCCGGAATTTCTGGGGCGCGTCGTCGACACCCTCTTCCCCGCTGGTGATGGGAACGAGGGGAGGAGGGAATGCGCCCCGGATCCGACCATTGAGTGGTCGGACGAATTCCGGGTCACCGAGTGGGAGCTGTACCGGGCCATCCGGGAGCTCCGGGCTGGGGGCAAGAAGGCCCCTGGCCCCGATGGGGTTCCCGGTGGTATAATGGCCTTAGCTCTGAAGGTCCTCGCCCCGGCGTTCAGGAGCGTCATGGACGCGAGCCTGCGCCGGGGAGTCTTCCCCAAAGAGTGGAAGAAAGCGTGCCTGGTTCTCCTCCAAAAGGAGGGGAAACCCGCAGAGTCTCCCTCTGCCTACCGGCCGGTGTGTTTACTCGACGAGGCGGGCAAGCTGTTCGAAAGAATAATTGCCGCCCGCCTCGTCGAGCATCTGTCGCGGGGTGGTCCCGACCTGAGCGACAGCCAGTATGGATTCCGGAGGGGGCGCTCCACAATTGACGCCCTGGAGCGTCTGCGCCTCCTCCGGGAACGGCCTGTCGCTCGGGGCAGGGTGTTGATAGCCGTGTCGTTGGATATATCTAACGCCTTCAACGCCCTGCCCTGGAGGGAGATAGTGGGGGCGATGGAATATTTCCAGGTGCCCCCCTATCTCCGGGAGGTGGTCGGCGACTATCTCCGCGGCAGAGAGGTGGAATTTACCGGCCGGTATAGCGTTGTGCACACGAGGGAGACGCACCGCGGCGTTCCGCAGGGGTCGGTCCTCGGACCGCTCCTGTGGAACTTGGCGTACGACGCGGTGCTGCGGGTTGTCCTCCCCCCGGATACGGGTGTCATCTGCTATGCGGATGACACCCTGGTTTATGCCGAGGGGGGGGGGACTGGAGGAGGACCAGGCACCTGTGTGAGGCCGCCCTGGACTGCGTGGTCGGGCGAATCCGGGGGATGGGACTGACCGTGGCCGCCGCAAAGACCGAGGCGATCTGGATGTATGGATCGCCTCGGCCGTGGCGGCTACCCCGTGGTCAAGATCTCCGGATTCGCGTCGCTGAGACCTCCGTCGCGATCGGGCCCAGGATGAGGTACATGGGCCTGATCATAGACGGCCGCTGGCGATTCGATGGACACTTCGAGCTCCTCGCCCCCCGACTAGAGATGACGGCAGCCGCATTGGCGCGGCTGCTGCCGAATGTCGGGGGGCCGGATTTGAATGTACGCCGCCTCTATGTGGAGGTGGTGCGGTCTATAGCCCTGTATGGGGCCCCCGTATGGCACCGCTCGCTCGAGGCCAGCACGCCCAGCCGCAGACTCTTGGAAAGAGTGCGGCGGCGGCTGGCCTTGCGGGTCATACGGGGGTACCGCACCATCTCCACCGAGGCGGCGGGACTCCTCGCCGTGATTCCACCCTTCACTGTGGTGGCGGCGGAGCGGGCGAAGCTATACCACATCGCCCGCTCCTTCCGCCGCCCGCCGGGGGTGGAACTCACGCGCGGGGAGGAGGAGGAGCTCGAGGGCCAGAATCGCCAGGCCCGGACGGAAAGTTTATCGGAGTGAAGGGCGCTGTTGGCGCCCTCCACACGTCCGATTGTCCGGGCCCTCCTGCCCATATTTCATATATGGTGCAGGAGGCGGGGAAGGTTGACCTTCCGCCTCACGCAGGTGCTCTCCGGCCACGGTTGCTTCGGAGAGTACCTGCACAGAATGGGGCGGGAGCCGACTGCGCAGTGCCACCACTGCGGCGAAGATGTGGACACGGCGCGGCACACTCTGGAGGAGTGCCCAGCTTGGGCCGAGCCGCGCCGTGTCCTTAGAGCCGCGGTGGAAGGGTGGGACCTCTCGCTGTCGACCGTGGTCGACCACATGGTCGACAGCGTGAGGTCGTGGAAGGCGGTGGCCTCCTTCTGCGATGATGTGATCAAGCAGAAGGAGGCCGCCGAGCGGGCCCGGGAACGGGACCCGGGCTCCGCGAGGCGTATTTGGGCGCGGGGACGACCCCCGCGCCGACGTGTGCCCCCCAGTAGGGGGGCGGAGAGGGTAGGGAGGGCGCGGGGGACTCCCCCGCGTCAGCGTGTGCCCCCGGTGGTGGGGGGCGGAGTGGGGTTGGCGCGGGGGGTTCCCCCGCGCCCTGTTATGCCCCCACCACTGGGGGCGGCGAATTTGGGGGCCCGGGGCGTGAGCTGACCCGGGCCCCCGGGGGGGAGCACAGCTCCCCCCGTGATAGGCCGACACCCCCCGGGTTAGTTTCTCGGTTTGGGGGGGTGTCGGTCCGTCCCTCCCTGATTGGGGAGGGGGATCCGTGGGGGGTATTGGGTGAGGAAGGGTCGGGGCGTGCCGGATCACGCCTCCGACGGCCCTTCCTTCCGGTGGCGGCGTCCTCTTGCTCTGGCCGGGGCTGGTTCCTTCGGGACACTGGCCCCGAGCGGGGCACGAGGACTCCGGGAGCTGTGGGTGGACCGAGCTGGGGCTCGGGAAGCCCAATCCGAAGGCTCCAGGGATGGGGACACCGGGCGGGTCCCTCCGCCCGGGGTCTTATAGAGTAGGCAGTGGGGGAGGCTAACCCCCTCCCCCGGGGTGGCATGTATTAGCTGGGAGGTGTCCTGTTGAGTACTCGCGTGATCCAGGCACCTCCCATGTAGCTTAGGTGGGCGTGAGGTTTTAGTGGGTAGTCTCCGGGGGCTCCGCCCCCCGGAGAGAATCCCACATAACCCCGGCTTCCCCCAGGGAGTCGGGGTATGTATAAAACATTTCCTCACGATAAAAAAAAAAAAAAGGGTTAGGGTTAGGGTGGGGACCAAGGGGATATGGGCTTAGTAGTGGTGATTCGGATCCACTGCTAGGTATACCACAGTGGTGGTGGTCATATCCCTAAAATCCTCTACGCTCCACCTCCTCGTGGTGGTCCCTGGGAACACACATAGTTGTGTGTTGCTAACGGAGCGAGGGGTATTCCGCGGGAAGTAGTTCCTTTGACGTGTGAGGCGATGCCGGCGGGATCTTCGGATCCTGGCAGGGCCTCCCTTGCCGGTAAGGCTCACACGGAGGGATGAAAACCGCGGTCGGTGTGTCCTGCGGGCAACGGCCGGGGAGGCCGCCGCAGGGCCCCAAACCGTAAACCGGTGGTCATGTTTTACCGGAACGGGGGGGCTTGCCTTAATCGGCTGGCTCTGCGAGGAGGATAAACCTCTATAAAAAAGTCTCCATCCCAAGCTGTCGGAAACGCGGTGAGGGGACTCTCCCGGAGCTCCGGGAGTGGGCGGGGGGATTTCACCCGCTCGTTAGCGTTTGACCACCTCGGGATACCTGCCGACCTCCCGTTGTAAATAGGCTTACCCGGGTAGTGGGGGCTCTGCCCGGGCGGACCTTTATTTCCCGCCATACTCGTGGGACTAATTATGGAGTTGAATTTAAATAAAAATGAAGAGTATAAGGAGGGGGAACCACGCCCGGAAGTGGTCGAGTTGGGAGTGGAGGAGCCGAGGCCGTCGCCGGCCCCGGTTCCCCGGGATCTCAGGCCCCGGCCTGGGTGGAGCACTCCGGTGCTCGAGACGGAGGACGACCGCCTGTCGACCATCTCGCGCCTTTCGCGCGTTTCATCGAGCGGCGCGGGCGCAAAGCGCACCCGTTTGGGTTCGCCAGCCTCGTCACTCCGCCAGCGCGACAGGCAGGGTGACGTCCCGCCTCCGGACATCAGAGGCCTGCTCCCCGGAGAACTGACCGCCCGTATGGTGGAGCGGTCAGAGGAGGTCCGCGACCTTGCCGAGAGGTCCGGAAATCTTAAGGGAACTTTCCTTAAGGCTTTCCGGGAGGCCTCCGGCGAGATAAAGGCGTGCGCGCGGGAGCTAGACCGCAGGGGCGTCCAGGTTGGGCACCCCTCCGTCAGCTCCTGCCTGCCGCCCGTCGCGGACCCCGGGGACGGCGCTCTCCGCGCGAGGAACGCGGCGCTGGAGAGGGAGCTCCGCGAGACCCGCGACACGTTGACCGCCATCAGGGGGGAACTGATGGCGGTCAAGCGGTTGCGGGACGCACCTCTCCGGCCGGCCGTCGGCAAGGGACCGGGGGACGTCGCATTGATTGAGGAGAATGCGGCGCTCGCCAGAGAATTAAGGGAGACCCGCGATTCGCTCGAGGCCATCAGGGGAGAGTTGGTGGCCTTGAAGCGGTTGCGGGTTGAACCTCCCCTGCCGCCCCCCGGCGTGAGGGAGGAGGCTGCGGGGCCCGCATCGGACCTGATGGCCCAGATGCGGGCACTTATGGAGGCGGGGCTGAGCTCCATCCGCCAGGAGATGCGGGTGGAGCTCAGGCGTGCGATTGCGGCCGTTGCCCCGGCCGCGGGAGCACGCAAGCCCCCCCTACCGCAGCCTTCCCCGCCCGCGAAACAGCCGACGCTGATCCCGGGGCCTGCGCCGCCGAGGCCGGCTCCGGGGCCTGCGCCGCCTAAGCCGGCCCCTATCCCAGGGGAGGGAGGGGCCGGTAGGAAGAAAAAGAAGAAGAAGAAGAAAAAGGCAAAGAAGGCCGAGGAGGCCAAGACGGCGCCACCACCGGCACCGAAGCCGGACCCCCCTAAAGGGGAAAGCTGGGCGCAGGTGTTGGGCCGGAGGGCCCTGGCGGCGGCCAAGGCTGCGGCTGCGGTGGCCAATGCGGCGGCCAAGCTACCGACAGCAGCCACTAAGGCCAAGAAGGCCGCCGCCCCAACCTCAAAGGGCGGAAAAGCGACGGCTCGCGTGAAGGCTCCCCCCCGCTCGGCGGCGGTATCAGTCACCGTCCCGGAGGGGAGTAAGGCCTCGTACGAGGAGGCAATTAGGAGGGCCCGCCAGGGCGTCGATCTCGACGCCCTTGGCATTGGGGCCCTCCATTGGAAGAGGGCGGTAACCGGGGGCCTCATCATTGAGGTCCCTGGTGCCGATGGGGGCGCCAAAGCCGACGCTCTGGCCGCCAAAATGGCCGCCGTCCTGGGGGGGATGGACGTAAAGGTGTCCAGGCCCGTGAAGAAGGCGGAATTCTGCCTCACGGGCCTGGAGGTCTCTGTGACCCCCCAGGAGGTAGTGGAGGCGGTATCTAAAGCCGGGGGCTGCACCGCCGAGTCCGTCCGGGTGGGGGAGCTGAAGGCTCCGCCCAACGGGCTCGGCACCATATGGGTGCAGTGCCCGGCCGTGGCGGCCCTGGCGATCGAGAAGGCCGGAAAGTTACGCGTGGGGTGGTCCACCGCCCAGGTGGTGGTGCTGGCACCACGACCAATGCAGTGCTTCCGCTGCTTGGCCCTTGGGCATGTCAGGCAGCGGTGCACTGCAGAGGTCGACCGCAGCGGTCACTGTTACCGCTGCGGGGATGCCAGCCACCGGGCGGTGGATTGCAAGGCACCACCCCACTGCGTGGTATGTGCCGCGGCCGGCCGACCGGCGGGTCACAAGGCGGGGAGCAAGTCGTGCTCCCCGCCCCCAAAGGCCAACAGGAAGGTAAAAGGGGTGGGCGGTGTGGCGCCCCCCCAAACACCGTTAACACCGGCGACGAAGACGGCCACTCCCCCAACCGATAAACAGGGGGAGGGTATGGAGGTGGAGGTGGCCCCTGGCGGGTCGGGGGAGTCATCCCCCCCGACACCCGCGCAGGGCGCTGGAGAGGGGACTAGCGCGGGGACCCAATAATGGCCCACACTCCGCGCCGGTCCCCTCTACCGGTACTCCAGGCCAACCTCAACCACTGCCGCCGGGCCCAGGACCTGATGATCCAATGCCTGGCGGAGTGGGGGGTTGGCCTGGCCGTCGCCACGGAGCCGTACAGGGTCCCGGACCATCCACACTGGTCCGGTGACCTTGACGGCTCCGTGGCGATGTGGTGGGATCGCCATTCGGCGAGTGTACCCCCCTGCTCCGTGGTCGAACGGGGCAGGGGGATGATTTTAGTGAAGTGGGGAGGACTTCTGGTCGTGGGGTGCTACAACTCACCCAGCTGCGACTCCGCCGAACTCGGGTTGTTTTTGGACCGGCTGGGGCTGATGATAGCCCCATATATAGCCGGTCCGGTGTTGGTCCTGGGGGACCTCAATGCGAGGTCCACCACGTGGGGTAACCCCAGGACCAACGCCCGAGGCGGAGTCCTAGAAGACTGGGCGGAGGGGATGGAGCTCCGGTTGATTAACCGGGGCTCCGTGCCTACGTGCGTGAGGTGGAACGGCTGGTCCATTGTGGACGTTACGTTTGCGACGGCCGCCGCCTCACGCCGTGTGTCCAATTGGCGGGTCCTTGATGGAGAGACCTTGTCGGACCACTGCTACGTCCTGAGGGACGTGGCAGTGGTCTCGGACCCGCCGTTGGACACGCCCCTCCGACGTGGCACCCCTTCAGCGCCAAGATGGGCGCTGAAGCGACTAGACGGGGACCTGTTGAGGGCCGTGATTATCGGCTCCGCCTGGCCTTCGGCCAGGGAGCGCGGGGTGAATGAGGGGGCGGCCTGGATTCGGGACACGTTACAAATGATTTGTGACGTGGCGATGCCCCGGGTCCAGGCTCAGCCCCCGAGAAAGACCGTTTACTGGTGGTCGGGCGAGCTGGCCGAACTCCGTTGTTCGGCCGGCCGTGCCCGCCGCCAGTGCACCCGCGCCCGTCGCCGCCATTTCCTGGGCGGCGACGCGGAGCTGAGGGTCGCCGAGCTGTACAGGGAGTACAGATCGGCGGCCGTGGCCCTCAAGCGAGCTATTGCCGCAGCTAAGGCCAGGGCCTGGGACGAGCTCCTGCTCACCCTCCGTGACGATCCGTGGGGACGCCCATATAAGGCGGTGCTTGGGAAGCTCCGCCCCCGGGCGTCCCCTGTCACGGAGAGGTTGGACCCGGAACTTCTGGGGCGCGTTATGGATACCCTCTTCCCCCTCGCGGAGGAGGGGAGGTGGGTACGCGCCCCAGGTCCGACCATGGGATGGTCGGACGAGTTCCGGGTCACCGAGCTGGAGCTTGACCGGGCCGTCCGGGAGCTCCGGGCCGCGGGCAAGAAGGCCCCTGGCCCCGATGGGGTTCCCGGGAGCGTAATGGTCTTAGCCATAGAGGTCCTCGCCCCGGCGTTCAGGAGCGTCATGGACGCGAGCCTGCGCCGGGGAGTCTTCCCCACTGTTTGGAAGCAAGCGTGCCTGGTTCTCCTCCACAAGGAGGGGAAACCCGCAGAGTCTCCCTCTGCATACCGGCCGGTATGTTTACTCGACGAGGCGGGCAAGCTATTCGAAAGAATAATTGCCGCCCGCCTCGTCGAGCACCTGTCGCGGGGTGGTCCCGACCTGAGCGACAGCCAGTATGGATTCCGGAGGGGGCGCTCTACAATAGACGCATTAGAGCGTCTGCGCCTCCTCCGGGAAAGGGCTGTCGCTCGGGGCGGGGTGTTGATGGCTGTTTCGTTGGACATATCCAACGCTTTCAACGCCCTGCCCTGGTCGGAGATAATGGGGGCCCTGGACCATTTCCAGGTGCCCCCTTATCTCCGGGAGGTGGTCGGCGACTATCTCCGCGACAGGGAGGTGGTGTTCACCGGCCGGTATGGCATGGTTTATACGAGGGAGACGCACCGCGGGGTTCCACAGGGGTCGGTCCTTGGGCCACTCCTGTGGAACCTAGCGTATGACGCGGTGCTGCGGGTTGTCCTCCCCCCGGATACGGGTGTCATCTGTTATGCAGATGACACCCTGGTTTATGCCGAGGGGGAGGACTGGAGGAGGACCAGGCACCTTGCTGAGGCCGCCCTGGACTGCGTGGTCGGGCGAATCCGCAGAATGGGTCTGACGGTGGCCGCCGCAAAGACCGAGGCGATCTGGTTATACGGATCGTCTCGGTCGCCGCGGCCACCCCGTGGTCGGGACCTGTGGATTCGCGTCGCTGAAACCTCCGTCGCGATCGGGCCCAGGATGAGGTACCTGGGCCTGATCATAGACGGCCGCTGGCGATTCGATGGACACTTCGAGCTCCTCGCCCCCCGACTAGAGATGACGGCAGCCGCATTGGCGCGGCTGCTGCCGAATGTCGGGGGGCCGGATTTGAATGTACGCCGCCTCTATGTGGAGGTGGTGCGGTCTATAGCCCTGTATGGGGCCCCCGTATGGCACCGCTCGCTCGAGGCCAGCACGCCCAGCCGCAAGCTCTTTGAAAGAGTGCGGCGGCGGCTGGCCTTGCGGGTCATACGGGGGTACCGCACCATCTCCACCGAGGCGGCGGGACTCCTCGCCGTGATTCCACCCTTCACTGTGGTGGCGGCGGAGCGGGCGAAGCTATACCACATCGCCCGCTCCTTCCGCCGCCCGCCGGGGGTGGAACTCACGCGCGAGGAGGAGGAGGAGCTCGAGGGCCAGAATCGCCAGGCCCGGACGGAAGCTTTTTCGGAGTGGAGGGCGATGTTGGCGCCCTCCACACGTCCGATTGTCCGGGCCCTCCTGCCCATATTTCTTATATGGTGCGGGAGGCGGGGAAGGTTGACCTTCCGCCTCACGCAGGTGCTCTCCGGCCATGGCTGTTTTGGAGAGTACCTGCACAGGATGGGGCGGGAGCCGACGGCGCAGTGCCACCACTGCGGCGAAGATGTCGACACGGCGCGGCACACTCTGGAGGAGTGCCCTGCTTGGGCCGGGCCGCGCCGTGTCCTGCGAGCCGCAGTGGGCGGGTGGGACCTCGCGCTGCCGACCGTGGTCGACCACATGGTCGACAGCGTGGGGTCGTGGAATGCGGTGGCCTCCTTCTGTGAGGACGTGATGTCCCGGAAGGAGGCCGCCGAGCGGGCCCGGGAGCGGGACCCGGGCTCCGCGAGGAGGGTGTGGGCGCGGGGACGACCCCCGCCTCGACGTGTGCCCCCCCGGAGGTGGGCGGAGAGGGTAGGGAGAGCGCGGGGGTCTCCCCCGCGCCAACGTGTGCCCCCGGTTGTGGGGGGCGGAGTGGGGCTGGCGCGGGGAGTTTCCCCGCGCCCTGTTATGCCCCCACAACTGGGGGCGGTGAACTCGGGGGCCCGGGGTGTGAGCTGACCCGGGCCCCCGGGGGGGAGCATAGCTCCCCCCGTGATAGGCCGACACCCCCCGGGTTAGTTTCCCGGTGTAGGGGGGTGTCGGTCCGTCCCTCCCCGATTGGGGAGGGGGATCCGTGGGGGGTATTGGGTGAGGAAGGGTCGGGGCCTGCCGGATCACGCCTCCGACGGCCCTTCCTTCCGGTGGCGGCGTCTTCTTGCCTCGGCCGGGGCTGGTTCCTTCGGGATACCGGCCCCGAGCGGGGCACGAAGACTCCGGGAGCTGTGGGTGGACCGAGCTGGGGCTCGGGAAGCCCAATCCGAAGGCTCCAGGGATGGGGACACCGGGCGGGTCCCTCCGCCCGGGGTCTTATAGCATAGGCAGTGGGGGAGGTTAACCCCTCCCCCGGGGTATGATGATAGCTGGGAGGTGTCCTGTTGAGTACTCGCGTGATCCAGGCACCTCCCGTGTAACTTAGGTGGGCGTGAGGTTTTAGTGGGTAGTCTCCGGGGGCTCCGCCCCCCGGAGAGAATCCCACATAACCCCGGCTTCCCCCAGGGAGTCGGGGTATGTATAAAACATTTCCTCACGATAAAAAAAAAAAAAAGGGTTAGGGTTAGGGTTAGGGTTAGGGTTAGGGTTAGGGTGGGAACCAAGGGGATATGGGCTTAGTAGTGGTGATTCGGATCCACTGCTAGGTATACCACAGTGGTGGTGGTCATATCCCTAAAATCCTCTACGCTCCACCTCCTCGTGGTGGTCCCTGGGAACACACATAATTGTGTGTTGCTAACGGAGCGAGGGGTATTCCGCGGGAAGTAGTTCCTTTGACGTGTGAGGCGATGCCGGCGGGATCTTCGGATCCTGGCAGGGCCTCCCTTGCCGGTAAGGCTCACACGGAGGGATGAAAACCGCGGTCGGTGTGTCCTGCGGGCAACGGCCGGGGAGGCCGCCGCAGGGCCCCAGACCGTAAACCGGTGGTCATGTTTTACCGGAACGGGGGGGCTTGCCTTAATCGGCTGGCTCTGCGAGGAGGATAAACCTCTATAAAAAAGTCTCCATCCCAAGCTGTCGGAAACGCGGTGAGGGGACTCTCCCGGAGCTCCGGGAGTGGGCGGGGGGACTTCACCCGCTCGTTAGCGTTTGACCACCTCGGGATACCTGCCGACCTCCCGTTGTATATAGGCTTGCCCGGGTAGTGGGGGCTCTGCCCGGGTGGACCTTATTTCCCGCCATGCTCGTGGGATTACTATGGAATCTAACATTAAAAATAAAATTGTAGAGGGAAAGGAGGGGGCACCACTCCCGAAAGTGGTAGTGGAGGGAGTTGGGACGGTCCTGGACCTGTCCCAGGAGGAGAGGAGCCAGACCCCAGCTGTTGGGGACCGGCCCTTTCTCCGGCCGGAGAGGGGAATGAGGGGGCGTGGTCGGCGCGGCGAGTCGGTGGACAGATTGTCCAACGTCTCGACCCAGTCGGCCCCCCCCCAACCCCAGCGTCGTGGGAGTGAAGCGCTCGCTGCCGCCAACTCCGGGCAGGACGTCGCCGACTCCGTCAGTCGGCAAACGGGAGCGGCTGAACGACGATGTCCGCCCGGATATAAGGGCCATGCTTCCCGGGGAACTGTCCGCATTTATTGCGGAACAGTCGGACGTTGCCCGGGAGCTCGCGGAGGCCAGCCGGAACCTTAAGGGTACCCACCTTAAGGGGATCCGCGAGGCCTCCGCGGACATAAAGGCGGCAGTGAGGGAGTTGGAGCGCAGGGGCGTCCAGGTTGGACCCCCTGCCGACTCCCGCGCCCCTGTCTCCCAAGGTGACGCTGGGGACGCCGCACTGCGGCTGGAAAATGCGGCGCTCCGGAGGGAGCTATTGGAGACCCGCGACTCGCTTCGGGCCATCAGGGGGGAACTGATGGTCATGAAGCGGTTGCGGGACGCTCCCTCCCTGCCGCAAGTCTCCGCCACCGAGGTAGGTGAGGTCGCTGCGACCCCGGCGAAGCAGCCGGACCTTATGGCCCAGATGCGGGCCCTCATGGAGGAGGGCCTCAGATCCCTCCGCGAGGAGATGCGGAGGGAGCTGCGCCGGGTGACCGGGCATGGTGCCCGTGGGGACCCCCGGCCGCCGCCGCCGGCCCCTCCGGCGCCGCCGCGGCCCGCCCCTACGCCGGCTCCGCCGACGCCTGCCCCTGCCCCTGCCCCGGGGACTGGGGTTACGAAAGGGAAGAAGAAGAAGAAGAAAAAGAAGGGGAAGAAGGCTGGGGAGGCTCCCCAGCCTTCGGTCGCCCGCCCGGCCCAGCCCCCTGCGCCCGCGCCGGGTACCCCGGCTAAGCCGGGGACCTGGGCGGAGGTGGTCGGGAGGCGGGCCATCTCCGCGGCCAAGGCCGCTGCTAAGGCCGCGGCTGAGGTGGCGGCAGCCGTCTCGGCTGGCGCCCCAAAGGGAAGGAGGGCCGCTGTCCCCGCCTCGAAGGGCGGGAAATCAGCGGCCAAGGTCAGGGCCCCGCCACGCTCCGCGGCAGTCACTGTGACTGTCCCGGAGGGGAGCGGGGCCTCGTATGAGGAGGCCATTAGGAGGGCCCGCCAGGGCGTCGATTTAGACGCCCTCGGCATCGGGGCCCTCCATTGGAAGAGGGCGGTAACCGGGGGCCTCATTATTGAGGTCCCCGGTGCCGATGGGGGCCCTAAGGCCGATGCCTTGGCCGCCAAGATGGCCGCCGTCCTGGGGGGGATGGACGTAAAGGTGTCCAGGCCCGTGAAGAAGGCGGAATTCCGCCTCACGGGCCTGGAGGTTTCCGTGACCCCCCAGGAGGTAGTGGAGGCGGTCTCGAAAGCCGGGGGCTGCACCGCCGAGTCCGTTAGGGTTGGGGAGCTTAAGGCTCCGCCCAGCGGACTCGGCACCGTATGGGTGCAGTGCCCGGCCGTGGCGGCCTTGGCCATCGAAAAGGCCGGGAAATTGCGCGTGGGGTGGTCCACCGCCCAGGTGGTTGTGCTGGCGGCTCGGCCGCTGCAGTGCTTCCGCTGCCTTGCCCTTGGGCATGTTCGGCAGCGGTGCACTGCGGAGGTCGACCGCAGCGGTCACTGCTACCGCTGCGGTGACGCCACCCACCGGGCGGTGGAGTGTAAGGCGCCGCCCCATTGCGTTGTTTGCGCGGCCTTGGGGAGACCGGCGGGCCACAAGGCGGGGAGCAAGGCGTGCTCCCCGCCACCAAAGGCCAAGAAGGGGAAAAAGGGGGCGGGCGGTGTGGCGCCCACCCCAGTTACGCCACCGGATACCCCGGTGGCGAAAGCGGCCGCTCCCCCAACCTCCAAGGAGGGGGAAAGTATGGAGGTGGAGGCGGCCGCCAGCGGGGCGGGGGGTAATGACCCCCCGCCAACCGCATCGGCGGCTAAGGAGGGGACCAGCGCGAAGGCCAATTAATGGCCCATATTCCGCGCTGGTCCCCTCTCCCGGTACTCCAGGCCAACCTCAACCACTGCCGCCAGGCGCAGGACCTGATGGTCCAATGCCTGGAGGAGTGGGGGGTTGGCCTGGCCGTCGCCACGGAGCCGTACAGGGTCCCGGACCACCCACACTGGTCCGGGGACGATGACGGCTCCGTGGCGATATGGTGGCGTCGCCACTCGGCGACTGTGCCCCCCTGCTCCGTGGTCGAACGGGGCAGGGGGATGGTTATGGTAAAGTGGGGAAGATTTCTGGTCGTGGGGTGCTACAGCTCACCCAGTTATGACTCCGCCGAATTAGGGATGTTCCTGGACCGGCTGGGGCTAATGATAGCCCCTTATATAGCCGGTCCAGTGTTGGTCCTGGGGGACCTCAATGCGAGGTCCTCCACCTGGGGTAACCCCGGGACCAACGCCCGAGGCGGAGTCCTGGAAGACTGGGCGGAGGGGATGGAGCTCCGGTTGTTAAACCGGGGCTCCGTGCCTACGTGCGTGAGGTGGAATGGCTGGTCCATAGTGGACGTGTCATTCGCGACAGCCGCCGCCTCGCGCCGTGTGTCCAACTGGCGGGTCTGGAGTGGAGAGACCCTGTCGGACCACAGCTACGTCCTGATGGACGTGGCTGTGGTCTCGGACTCGCCATTGGACACGCCCCTCCGACGTGGCACCCCGTCAGCGCCCAGATGGGCGCTGAAACGACTGGACGGGGACCTCCTGAGGGCCGTGATTATCGGCTCCGCCTGGCCTTCGGCCAGGGAGCGCGAGGCAGACGAGGGGGCTGCTTGGATCCGGGGCACGTTGCAGATGATCTGTGACGTGGCGATGCCCCGGGTCCGAGCTCAGCCCCCGAGAAAGTCAGTTTACTGGTGGTCGGGGGAGCTGGCCGAACTCCGCAGTTCGGCCGGCCGAGCCCGCCGCCAGTATGCCCGCGCCCGTCGCCGCCATTTTCTGGGCGGCGACGCGGAGCCGAGGGTCGCCGAGCTGTACAGGGAGTACAGATCGGCGGCCGTGGCCCTCAAGCGTGCGATAGCCGCTGCTAAGGCCAAGGCCTGGGATGAGCTCCTGCTCACCCTCCGTGAGGATCCGTGGGGACGCCCGTATAAGGCGGTGCTTGGGAAGCTCCGCCCCTGGGCGTCCCCGGTCACGGAGCGGTTAGACCCGGAACTTCTGGGGCGCGTAGTGGATACCCTCTTCCCCCTGAGCGAGGGGGGGAGGGAACGCGCCCCGGGTCCGGCCATTGAATGGTCGGACGAATTCCGGGTCACCGAGTGGGAGCTGTACCAGGCCGTCCGGGAGCTCCGGGCCAGGGGCAAGAAGGCCCCTGGCCCCGATGGGGTTCCCGGTGGTATAATGGCCTTAGCTATGGAGGTCCTCGCCCCGGCGTTCAGGAGCGTCATGGACGCGAGCCTGCGCCGGGGAGTCTTCCCCACGGTGTGGAAAGAGGCGTGCCTGGTTCTCCTCCAAAAGGAGGGGAAACCCGCAGAGTCTCCCTCTGCATACCGGCCGGTTTGTTTACTCGACGAGGCGGGCAAGCTATTCGAAAGGATAATTGCCGCCCGCCTCGTCGAGCACCTGTCGCGGGGTGGTCCCGACCTGAGCGACAGCCAGTATGGGTTCCGGAGGGGGCGCTCCACTATAGACGCCCTGGAGCGTCTGCGCCTCCTCCGTGAACGGGCTGTCGCTCGGGGCAGGGTGTTGATTGCGGTGTCGCTAGACATATCTAACGCCTTCAACGCCCTGCCCTGGTCGGAGATAATGGGGGCGCTGGACTATTTCCAGGTGCCCCCTTATCTCCGGGAGGTGGTCGGCGACTATCTCCGCGACAGAGAGGTGGTATTTACCGGCCGGTATGGTATTGTGCACTCGAGGGAGACGCACCGCGGCGTTCCACAGGGGTCGGTCCTCGGACCGCTCCTGTGGAACTTGGCGTACGACGCGGTGCTGCGGGTTGTCCTCCCCCCGGATACGGGTGTCATCTGCTATGCGGATGACACCCTGGTTTATGCCGAGGGGGAGGATTGGAGGAGGACCAGGCACCTTGGAGAGGCCGCCCTGGACTGCGTGGTCGGGCGAATCCGGAGAATGGGGTTGACCGTGGCCGCCACAAAAACCGAGGCGATTTGGTTGTATTCGCCTCGGGTGTGGCGGCTACCCCGTGGTCAAGATCTCCGGATTCGTGTCGCTGAAACCTCCGTCGCGATCGGGCCCAGGATGAGGTACCTGGGCCTGATCATAGACGGCCGCTGGCGATTCGATGGACACTTCGAGCTCCTCGCCCCCCGACTAGAGAAGACAGCAGCCGCATTGGCGCGGCTGCTGCCGAATGTCGGGGGGCCGGATTTGAACGTACGCCGCCTCTATGTGGAGGTGGTGCGGTCTATAGCCCTGTATGGGGCCCCCGTATGGCACCGCTCGCTCGAGGCCAGCACGCCCAGCCGCAAACTCTTGGAAAGAGTGCGGCGGCGGCTGGCCTTGCGGGTCATACGGGGGTACCGCACCATCTCCACCGAGGCGGCGGGACTCCTCGCCGTGATTCCACCCTTCACTGTGGTGGCGGCGGAGCGGGCGAAGCTATACCACATCGCCCGCTCCTTCCGCCGCCCGCCGGGGGTGGAACTCACGCGCGAGGAGGAGGAGGAGCTCGAGGGCCAGAGTCGCCAGGCCCGGACGGAAAGTTTATCGGAGTGGAGGGCGCTGCTAACGCCCTCCACACGTCCGATTGTCCGGGCCCTCCTGCCCATATTTTACATATGCTGCGGGAGGCGGGGAAGGTTGACCTTCCGCCTCACGCAGGTGCTCTCCGGCCACGGTTGCTTCGGAGAGTACCTGCATAGAATGGGGCGGGAGCCGACTGCGCGGTGCCACCACTGCGGCGAAGATGTCGACACGGCGCGGCACACTCTGGAGGAGTGCCCTGCTTGGGCCGGGCCGCGCCGTGTCCTGCGAGCCGCAGTGGGCGGGTGGGACCTCGCGCTGCCGACCGTGGTCGACCACATGGTCGACAGCGTGGGGTCGTGGAATGCGGTGGCCTCCTTCTGCGAGGACGTTATCAAGCAGAAGGAGGCCGCCGAGCGGGCCCGGGAACGGGACCCGGGCTCCGCGAGGAGGGTGTGGGCGCGAGGACGACCCCCGCGCCGGCGTGTGCCCCCCACGAGGGGGGCGGTGAGGGATGGGAGGGCGCGGGGGTCTCCCCCGCGTCAACCATTGCCCCCGGGAGTGGGGGGCGGAGGGGTTTTGGCGCGGGGGGTATCCCCGCGCCCTGTTTCGCCCCCACCGGTGGGGGCGCTGAATTTGGGGGCCCGGGGTGCGAGCTGACCCGGGCCCCCGGGGGGAGCGTAGCTCCCCCCGTGATTGGCCGACACCCCCGGGATAGTTTCCCGGTTAGTGGGGGGTGTCGGTCCCCCCTCCCCCCGATAGGGGAGGGGGACCGTGGGGGGTTTTTGGGGAAAGGAAGGGTCGGGGCGTGCCGGATCGCGCCTCCGACGGCCCTTCCTTCCGGTGGCGGCGTCCTCTTGCTCTGGCCGGGGCTGGTTCCTTCGGGACACCGGCCCCGAGCGGGGCACGAGGACTCCGGGAGCTGTGGGTGGACCGAGCTGGGGCTCGGGAAGCCCAATCCGAAGGCTCCAGGGATGGGGACACCGGGCGGGTCCCTCCGCCCGGGGTCTTATAGCGTAGGCAGTGGGGGAGGCTAACCCCTCCCCCGGGGTATGATGATAGCTGGGAGGTGTCCTGTTGAGTACTCGCGTGATCCAGGCACCTCCCGTGTAGCTTAGGTGGGCGTGAGGTTTTAGTGGGTAGTCTCCGGGGGCTCGCCCCCGGGGAGAATCCCACATAACCCCGGCTTCCCCCAGGGAGTCGGGGTATGTATAAAACATTTCCTCACGATAAAAAAAAAAAAAAAAAAAAAAAGGGTTAGGGTTAGGGTTAGGGTTAGGGTCGTAGTGGATACCCTCTTCCCCCTGAGTGAGGGGGGGAGGGAACGCGCCCCGGGTCCGGCCATTCAATGGTCGGACGAATTCCGGGTCACCGAGTGGGAGCTGTACCAGGCCGTCCGGGAGCTCCGGGCCAGGGGCAAGAAGGCCCCTGGCCCCGATGGGGTTCCCGGTGGTATAATGGCCTTAGCTATGGAGGTCCTCGCCCCGGCGTTCAGGAGCGTCATGGACGCGAGCCTGCGCCGGGGAGTCTTCCCCACTGTGTGGAAAGAAGCGTGCCTGGTTCTCCTCCAAAAGGAGGGTGTTTCGGATCACGCGAGCTCCGCGGCGGCACGAGACCCAAGTCCGGGGCAAGGGGCAAGAGAGGTGACGGGAATGCCCAAACACAACAAGGCGCTAGACCACCGAGCCTCTCGTCACCTCTCCCCACCATCTTCAGCGCAACCGACTCCCGATAAGTCGTTATAATTAGTCTTTTGAACTGCTCTGTCTAATACGCATCGCTTCGCTCGAGCCTTGCTGTTTTTCTCTTCGCAAAAGGAAACTCATTGCGCTTCTTCGGGTTTCCGCGCTTAGCTTAGTTATAGTTTTCTTACTTTGTTTTACGTATAGTCTTAAGTTGGTGACGGTATTAGTTTATAAGTGACTCACGCAAGTTTGGAAGAAAATAGACGATATATTTAGAACACCACAGTGCTCACAACGAAGTTTCTTAACTCCCTCCACGATTCCTACTGCATCCTTTAACATAAATTAGTGGTCCTTCGAGCCGGATCCTCGTGTGAAACGTGGAAAACGTGTCGTGGAGGTGCGTCGTTTGAATTTAACGGTCGCTAGTGCTGTGTGTGTTGTTCGACCCCGTAAGACTTTGACTTTGACGGTTTGACTTTGTCCGGAACGCGCTGTGCTTCAGCCAACTGCCATTTTAAACCCACCATGGATGCCGTTCTTAAAAAGCAGGAGACGTTGGCGGCAAGGATCTCTCGCATGATCGAGAACCTAAAAAAGAAGGGAGCCGACAATATTAATCGGGATACAGTCGAGGCAAGACTCGAATTGCTGGAGTCCTACTGGCTGGAGTTCACCAACAACGACGACAAGATCCGCGCCAAAGCGGACGACGAGCTTCTGAAATCCCGCTATCTCGTCGATAACCAATTCGACGTAGCTGAAGAGGCCTATATATCGCAAAAGGCCGGACTAAAGAAGATGCTGGGAAGAACCACGGTTCAACCGGGAGCTGCTGCCGCCCCTCCACAACCGAAACGAGCATCGATGCCGAAAATCGTCATCGAACCTTTCGACGGCGACTACACAAGGTGGACCAGCTTCCGGGACCTCTTTCGGTCGTTGGTTATTAACAACCAACAACTGACCGACGTCGAGCGCCTTCACTACCTAAAGACGAGCATTATCGGGGAACCTGCCGATAGCCTGCGTCACATTCCCATCACCGACGACGACTTTCCTCGCGCATGGAAGCTGCTCGAAAGGGAATATGACAACGTCGCCATGCTAGTCAACGCTCAACTTGGCGTACTGTTGTCCCTTCCAGGCATGAGGACTGCATCGGCTTCTGAGCTCAAAACCCTGTTGCATGGAACTCAGAACGCCGTGGAAGCTCTAGCTGCGTTAAAACGCCCCGTCGAACACTGGAGCGATTGGCTCAATTACATTACCGTCCAACGCCTGGACAGTGAGACAAGGCTTAGCTGGGAGACAACGCTGGAGGGAGAAGATGAGATGCCGACCTTTTCCCGATTACTGGACTTCCTGAGGGCACGCTTGCGGTCTTTGACCGTATCCTCGCTACCCTCTTGCAACTTGCTCACCACCGCCGCTTCATCGCACCTTACTGTTCCATCTGACGACGGAAGGCCCCCCACTCCAACTGCTGGAAGACGGGCCCCCACTCCACCTGCAGCTCCTCGCGGGACATCTCGCCGGCCGAAGGTGCACGCCGTGACGGGAACACCCGGAAACTCGCGATGCCGTCTCTGCCGCAAGGATCACTTTGTCCTTTTCTGTCCCTCGTTTAAAAGCTGCACACCCCCGGAGAGGAGGAAATTGGTAACAGAACACGATCTCTGCTTCAACTGTCTATCTAACCACCACGTACGCGATTGTAAATCGAATAAGCGTTGCCAAACCTGCGTGGGCAAACATCATACTGCCCGTCATATTCCTCACGGGAGTACTCCCTCTGAGTACAATGCCGAAGCGTCGTCCTCCGTGTCCAAACCTATCGCTAAAATAGTAAATTGTACGCGGATGAACCAAACCCTCATTCTAGCTACCGCGATCGTGGGGATAGAGGTCTATCCGGGCGAAAGAATCTTTGTCCGCGCTTTAATCGACCCTTGTTCCGAAGTCTGCTTGATCGGGGAAAGCATCGTGCAACGATACAAATTATCTCGCAAACCTTTTAATATACCGCTGGAGGGAGTCGATTCGATGCGAAGTCGACCCCGAGGGAGAGTGAATTTGACCGTGTCATCGCGATTAGACCACACGGTCTCATACTCGGTAGACGCTGTCATTCTCCCGCGGCTATCGTCTTACGAGCCACCTACCACTGCCTGTCCTAATGCATGGCCTCACCTCGCGAACCTGGAAATGGCGGACCCGGAAATCACTTCGCGACAACCCATCGAGCTTTTGCTTGGAGCCGATGTCTACGCGTTAATTCTTCGCGAAGGTCTGCGGACGGGCGCGGCGGGCGCTCCTATCGCCCAAGCTACCACCCTGGGCTGGATTGTGACCGGACCGCCGGGAGAGTCGGAATTTTCTCCTTCAAACCCTCGTCGGATCGTCCTGCATTGTGCAGTCGACGATGATATCAGCACCCTGCTGCAAAAATTCTGGTCCTTGGAGGAAGTAGTCGCTCCCCCCTCCTCTAGTGAGTTGACCGCTGACGAAGACGAGTGCGAAAATCACTTCGCCCGTACTCACACGCGTGACCGTACGGGTCGATACATCGTCCGGCTTCCGTTTAAGCGTGCTCTCTCGGTGCTAGGTGACTCTCGACGTACAGCCGCCGCGATGCTTTCTAAACTTGAGAGACGTTTCTTAAATGCCGAGGACCTTGCCGAGAAATACCGCTCCTTTCTAGATGAGTATCTCCAGCTAAATCATATGGAAATCGCTACCGGGATTAGAGAAAACTCCAAAATTTTCTATCTTCCGCATCACGGCGTCTGGCGAGAGTCAAGCACCACGACCAAGCTACGCGTCGTGTTCAATGGCTCTAGTAAGACGACAACCGGTGTCTCGCTGAATGACATTCTACATTCTGGCCCCACGCTATAGTTTTCGCCGCCGATATGGAGAAGATGTATCGGCAAATCTGGCTTGCTGAGGAGGATCGCGACGCCCAACGCATCCTGTGGCGCCGCGATTCAGGCGACCAGGTGGGCGAGTATCGACTCCGGACGGTCACGTACGGTCTAGCTTGCGCTCCCTACCTGGCTATGCGTACAATACGACAACTCAGTCTCGACGAGGGGGGTCGTTTTCCGCTGGCTGCCGCCTGTTTACAGTCCGACGTTTACATGGACGATGTGCTCTCCGGAGCCTCGACTATCGATGAGGCTCTGGCAATCCAGGGACAATTAATTGCAACACTCAAGGCGGGCGGCTTCACCCTGAGGAAATGGACCTCCAATGACTCAAGGTTGCTTGACCACCTCTCAGCGGAACACGTCGCTTCCTCGGGGGAACGCCCATTCGAGAGCATCCTTTCTTTACTGGGACTAAAGTGGCAGCCCGCGGGAGACTTTTTTCTCTTCAATCTGAAACCGCGTGACACTCAGGCAATGATCACTAAGCGACAGGTTTTGAAGGAGATGGCTTCGGTCTACGATCCTCTCGGTTTTTTGGCGCCGGTCACGGTTACAGCAAAAATATTTCTCCAGACGCTCTGGCTCTTGAGACTCGATTGGGACGACCCCCTGCCCCCCGCGCATGCTAAATATTGGGCGACCTATTCGCACAGTCTCGCGGGGATTTCGGCTGTCAAGATGCCTCGCTGGGTGGGGATGGGTAGTAAACACGCGATAGAAATACATGGGTTTGCCGACGCTTCGGAAAAGGCGTATGCCGGCGTTGTTTACCTTCGCTCATTTCCGAACACCGCGAAGCCACTCGTGAGGCTAGTCATCGCCAAAACAAAAGTCGCCCCCCTCCAACAGGTATCTCTTCCTCGGCTTGAATTGTGCGCCGCCGTGCTTCTTTCGCGGCTAGTCAAACGTACACTAAACGCCTTATCGTTGCATGACGCTAAAATATACCTCTGGTCAGACTCGAAAATAGTTCTCGGCTGGCTTCAGGGTCGACCCTCCAAATGGAAGACATTTGTTGCTAACAGGGTCGCGGAGATTCAAAACCTCTTCCCCGGTGATGTATGGTATCACATCCGCTCAAAGGAAAACCCTGCCGATCCCGCTTCTCGGGGCTTAAACGGGGACACTCTGGCTAACAATTCGCTCTGGTGGCAGGGGCCGTCCTTCCTCTCCACCTCGATCACTGAATTTAAAGGACACGATGCGACCGTTCTGGACACGGAGGAAGAAAGACGCGCTGAAAAAACCGTCCTTAATACTACCGTCGCGTCGCAGTCCTCCGCGCCAACTACCGACTTACTCTTTCGGTACTCGTCCTTCACGCGCCTCCTGCGGTCGGTTGCGTGGTGCTTGCGGTTCCTCAACTGCGCGCGAGGAACTTCTACCGTCAAGGACAGCTTTCTACGGACCGCTGAATTGGACAACGCTCGACTTGTCATCGTTCTCATCCACCCACACGATGGCCGTTAGGGAGGGTCGAACAAGTGCACGCCGGATCGGACGGACTTGTCCGAGTTGTAACGGTGCGCACAGCGACGGCAACACTCACACGGCCGGTCGCTAAAATTTGTCCCTTTCCCCCCCGTACCTCGACCGATGACAGCTGAGCCATCAGCTCGGCACATAATTTGTTGATGCGTCGCCTCGATCAACAAAGGCGGGCGGGATGTTTCGGATCACGCGAGCTCCGCGGCGGCACGAGACCCAAGTCCGGGGCAAGGGGCAAGAGAGGTGACGGGAATGCCCAAACACAACAAGGCGCTAGACCACCGAGCCTCTCGTCACCTCTCCCCACCATCTTCAGCGCAACCGACTCCCGATAAGTCGTTATAATTAGTCTTTTGAACTGCTCTGTCTAATACGCATCGCTTCGCTCGAGCCTTGCTGTTTTTCTCTTCGCAAAAGGAAACTCATTGCGCTTCTTCGGGTTTCCGCGCTTAGCTTAGTTATAGTTTTCTTACTTTGTTTTACGTATAGTCTTAAGTTGGTGACGGTATTAGTTTATAAGTGACTCACGCAAGTTTGGAAGAAAATAGACGATATATTTAGAACACCACAGTGCTCACAACGAAGTTTCTTAACTCCCTCCACGATTCCTACTGCATCCTTTAACAGAGGGGAAACCCGCAGAGTCTCCCTCTGCCTACCGGCCGGTGTGTCTGCTCGACGAGGCGGGCAAGTTGTTCGAAAGAATTATTGCTGCCCGCCTCGTTGAGCATCTGTCGCGGGGTGGTCCCGACCTGAGCGACAGCCAGGTTGGGTTCCGGAGGGGGCGCTCCACTGTAGACGCATTGGAGCGCCTGCGCCTCCTCCGGGAGCAGGCTGTCGCTCGGGGCAGGGTGTTGATAGCAGTGTCATTGGACATTTCCAATGCGTTCAACACCTTGCCCTGGTCGGAGATAATGGGGGCGCTGGACCATTTCCAGGTGCCCCCTTATCTCCGGGAGGTGGTCGGCGATTACCTAAGCGACAGAGAGGTGGTTTACACCGGCCGGTATAACACCGTTTACAAGAGGGAGACGCACCGCGGCGTTCCACAGGGGTCGGTCCTCGGACCGCTCCTGTGGAACTTGGCGTACGACGCGGTGCTGCGGGTTGTCCTCCCCCCGGATACGGGTGTCATCTGCTATGCAGATGACACCCTGGTTTATGCCGAGGGGGAGGACTGGAGGAGAACCAGGCACCTGGGTGAGGCTGCCCTGGACTGCGTGGTCGGGCGAATCCGGAGAATGGGGTTGACCGTGGCCGCCACAAAAACCGAGGCGATTTGGATGTATTCGCCTCGGGTGTGGCGGCTACCCCGCGCTCAGGACCTCCGGATTCGCGTCGCTGAAACCTCCGTCGAGATCGGGCCCAGGATGAGGTACCTGGGCCTGGTCATAGACGGCCGCTGGCGATTCGAAGAACACTTCGAGCTCCTCGCCCCCCGACTAGAGAGGACGGCAGCCGCATTGGCGCGGCTGCTGCCGAATGTCGGGGGGCCGGATTTGAAAGTGCGCCGCCTCTATACGGAGGTGGTGCGGTCTATAGCCCTGTATGGGGCCCCCGTATGGCACCGCTCGCTCGAGGCCAGCACGCCCAGCCGCAAGCTCTTTGAAAGAGTGCGGCGGCGGCTGGCCTTGCGGGTCATACGGGGGTACCGCACCATCTCCACCGAGGCGGCGGGACTCCTCGCCGTGATTCCACCCTTCACTGTGGTGGCGGCGGAGCGGGCGAAGTTATACCAGATCGCCCGCTCCTTCCGCCGCCCGCCGGGGGTTGAACTCGCGCGCGAGGAGGAGTTGGAGCTCGAGGGCCAGAAAAGCCAGGCCCGGACGGAAAGCTTTTCGGAGTGGAGGGCCCTGTTAACGCCCTCCACACGTCCGATTGTCCGGGCCCTCCTGCCCATATTTTATGTATGGTGCAGGAGGCGGGGAAGGTTGACCTTCCGCCTCACGCAGGTGCTCTCCGGCCATGGCTGTTTTGGAGAGTACCTGCACAGAATGGGGCGGGAGCCGACGGCGCAGTGCCACCACTGCGGCGAAGATGTAGACACGGCGCGGCATACCCTGGAGGAATGCCTGGCTTGGGCCGGGCCGCGCCGTGCCCTGAGAGCCGCAGTGGGCGGGTGGGACCTCGCGCTGTCGGCCGTGGTCGACCACATGGTCGGCAGCGTGGGGTCGTGGGAGGCGGTGGCCTCCTTCTGCGAGGAAGTGATGAAGCAGAAGGAGGCCGCCGAGCGGGCCCGGGAACGGGACCCGGGCTCCGCGAGGAGAGTGTGGGCGCGGGGACGACCCCCGCGCCGACGTGTGCCCCCCAGGAGGGGGGCGGAGAGGGGTGGGATGGCGCGGGGTTCTCCCCCGCGCCAACGTGTGCCCCCGGTGGTGGGGGGTGGAGGGGGTCTGGCGCGGGGAGTCTCCCCGCGCCCTGTTATGCCCCCACAACTGGGGGCGGATAACTCGGGGGCCCGGGGTGTGAGCTGACCCGGGCCCCCGGGGGCAGCATACCTCCCCCCGTGATAGGCCGACACCCCCCGGGTTAGTTTCCCGGTGTAGGGGGGTGTCGGTCCGTCCCTCCCCGATTGGGGAGGGGGATCCGTGGGGGGTATTGGGTGAGGAAGGGTCGGGGCGTGCCGGATCACGCCTCCGACGGCCCTTCCTTCCGGTGGCGGCGTCTTCCTGCCTCGGCCGGGGCTTGTTCCTTCGGGATACCGGCCCCGAGCGGGGCATGAAGACTCCGGGAGCTGTGGGTGGACCGAGCTGGGGCTCGGGAAGCTCAATCCGAAGGCTCCAGGGATGGGGACACCGGGCGGGTCCCTCCGCCCGGGGTCTTATAGCGTAGGCAGTGGGGGAGGTTAACCCCTCCCCCGGGGCATGATGATAGCTGGGAGGTGTCCTGTTGAGTACTCGCGTGATCCAGGCACCTCCCGTGTAGCTTAGGTGGGCGTGAGGTTTTAGTGGGTAGTCTCCGGGGGCTCCGCCCCCCGGAGAGAATCCCACATAACCCCGGCTTCCCCCAGGGAGTCGGGGTATGTATAAAACATTTCCTCACGATAAAAAAAAAAAAAAAAAAAAGGGTTAGGGTTTCCTGCCCATATTTCATATATGGTGCGGGAGGCGGGGAAGGTTGACCTTCCGCCTCACGCAGGTGCTCTCCGGCCACGGTTGCTTCGGAGAGTACCTGCATAGAATGGGGCGGGAGCCGACTACGCAGTGCCACCACTGCGGCGAAGATGTCGACACGGCGCGGCACACTCTGGAGGAGTGCCCTGCTTGGGCCGGGCCGCGCCGTGTCCTGAGAGCCGCAGTGGGCGGGTGGGACCTCTCGCTGCCGACCGTGGTCGACCACATGGTCGACAGCGAGGGGTCGTGGAGAGCGGTGGCCTCCTTCTGTGAGGTTGTAATGACCCAGACGGAGGCCGCCGAGCGGGCCCGGGAACGGGACCCGGGCTCCGCGAGGAGGGTGTGGGCGCGGGGACGACCCCCGCGCCGGCGTGTGCCCCCCACGAGGGGGGCGGTGAGGGATGGGAGGGCGCGGGGGTCTCCCCCGCGTCAACCATTGCCCCCGGGAGTGGGGGGCGGATCCCCGCGCCCTGTTTCGCCCCCACCTGTGGGGGCGCTGAATTTGGGGGCCCGGGGTGCGAGCTGACCCGGGCCCCCGGGGTTGAGCGTAGCTCCCCCCGTGATTGGCCGACACCCCCCGGGATAGTTTCCCGGTTGGTGGGGGGTGTCGGTCCCCCCTCCCCCCGATAGGGGAGGGGGACCGTGGGGGGTTTTTTGGGGAAAGGAAGGGTCGGGGCGTGCCGGATCGCGCCTCCGACGGCCCTTCCTTCCGGTGGCGGCGTCCTCTTGCTCTGGCCGGGGCTGGTTCCTTCGGGACACTGGCCCCGAGCGGGGCACGAGGACTCCGGGAGCTGTGGGTGGACCGAGCTGGGGCTCGGGAAGCCCAATCCGAAGGCTCCAGGGATGGGGACACCGGGCGGGTCCCTCCGCCCGGGGTCTTATAGCGTAGGCAGTGGGGGAGGCTAACCCCCTCCCCCGGGGTATGATGATAGCTGGGGGGTGTCCTGTTGAGTACTCGCGTGATCCAGGCACCTCCCGTGTAGCTTAGGTGGGCGTGAGGTTTTAGTGGGTAGTCTCCGGGGGCTCCGCCCCCCGGAGAGAATCCCACATAACCCCGGCTTCCCCCAGGGAGTCGGGGTATGTATAAAACATTTCCTCACGATAAAAAAAAAAAAAAAAAAGGGTTAGGGTTAGGGTTAGGGTTAGGGTTAGGGTTAGGGTTTCCTGTACGGAGCCCCTGTATGGGCGCGCGATGTCTTGGCTAGGGGGCGCAGTGGCGGCACACGGTCGCTGCTGCGTCGCATCGAGCGCAGGCTGGCCATAGGCATCGTGCGGGGGTACCGCACCATTTCATACGCGACGGCGATGGTGATGTCGGGGCTGATCCCCCTCGAGCTGGAGGCCCGCGTGTTGGCGGATGTGCATACGCACTCCAGGGAACTCCGGCTCCGGGGGGTGGCCCCGGATCAGGCGCGGCTCATGGTGGATGAGCTCAGGCGACATGCTCGGCGGCACGCAGCCCGGGAGTGGCGCGATAGCCTTCCCGGGACGAGGGAGGGCGAGAGGCGGGCCGTTCGGGCCATCCTCCCGGTGTTCGATCAATGGAACAGGGGATGGATGGGGCATAGGGTCTCCTACCGTGTGACGCAGGTGATGAGCGGGCACGGGTGCTTCGGCGACTACCTGTGTCGCATCGGGAGGGAGACCGAGGAGGCGTGTCACCACTGCGGCGAGCCGCGGGACACGGCGCAACACACTCTGGAGGAGTGTCCGGCATGGGGGGGAGAGCGCCGTGCCCTGCGGCGCGCGGTGGGCCACGACCTCTCGCTCCCGGCTGTCGTCGCTGCGGCAGCCGGTGGCGAGGAGGCGTGGAGGGGGTTCGCTTCCTTCTGCGAGCGGGTTATGCTGCGGAAGGAGGCTGCGGAACGGGATCGGGAGCGTAATCACGATCCCGGCCGAAGGGGGGGGAGGCGGCGCAGGGTACGCCCCGGGGGCGTACCCCCGTTGCGACGCCTCTGACGCGAGCGGGGACGCCCTTGATGATCTCGAGGCGGGGGATCGGATATCCCCTTACACTCGGTCACCAACGGCGTCCCCGGAGGCCGCCGGGCATCTCGAGCGGGGGCTCGGATGCTCATCGGGCGGCCTAACAGGGGGGAAGGCGCCACGTCGTCCGTTGCGTGGTGCCTTCGGATAGAGTAGGTACGGGAGGGGGCCGCGTCCCCCCCTGGGTGGTATGCTAAGGCGGGGGCACACCGGATTGACATGCGCGCGCAGAGCACGGGTGCCCCCAGGAGTCTAGGGACGGACGGGGAGGAGTTAGTGGGTATACTCGGCGTTGCACCAACCAGCCGAGGAGTCCCACATAACCCGGACCCCACCCCCCCCCCCGGGGGGGTTCGGGTATCCGTAACGAGATTACCTCCTCGGAAAAAAAAAAAAAAAAAAAAAAAAAAAAAAAAAAAAAAAAATAGGGTTAGGGTTAGGGTTAGGGTTAGGGTTAGGGTTAGGGTTAGGGTTAGGGTACTAGAGAGGACGGCAGCCGCATTGGCGCGGCTGCTGCCGAATGTCGGGGGGCCGGATTTGAAAGTACGCCGCCTCTATACGGAGGTGGTGCGGTCTATAGCCCTGTATGGGGCCCCCGTATGGCACCGCTCGCTCGAGGCCAGCACGCCTAGCCGCAAGCTCTTTGAAAGAGTGCGGCGGCGGCTGGCCTTGCGGGTCATACGGGGGTACCGCACCATCTCCACCGAGGCGGCGGGACTCCTCGCCGTGATTCCACCCTTCACTGTGGTGGCGGCGGAGCGGGCGAAGCTATACCACATCGCCCGCTCCTTCCGCCGCCCGCCGGGGGTGGAACTCACGCGCGAGGAGGAGGAGGAGCTCGAGGGCCAGAATCGCCAGGCCCGGACGGAAAGTTTATCGGAGTGGAGGGCGCTGCTAACGCCCTCCACACGTCCGATTGTCCGGGCCCTCCTGCCCATATTTTATATATGGTGCGGGAGGCGGGGAAGGTTGACCTTCCGCCTCACGCAGGTGCTCTCCGGCCACGGTTGCTTCGGAGAGTACCTGCATAGAATGGGGCGGGAGCCGACTGCGCGGTGCCACCACTGCGGCGAAGATGTCGACACGGCGCGGCACACTCTAGAGGAGTGCCCTGCTTGGGCCGGTCCGCGCCGTGTCCTGAGAGCCGCAGTGGGAGGGTGGGACCTCGCGCTGTCGACCGTGGTCGACCACATGGTCAACAGCGTGGGGTCGTGGAATGCGGTGGCCTCCTTCTGTGAGGTAGTAATGACCCAGAAGGAGGCCGCCGAGCGGGCCCGGGAGCGGGACCCGGGCTCCGCGAGGAGGGTGTGGGCGCGGGGACGACCCCCGCGCCGACGTGTGCCCCCCCGGAGGGGGGCGGAGAGGGTAGGGAGGGCGCGGGGGTCTCCCCCGCGCCAACGTGTGCCCCCGGTTGTGGGGGGCGGAGTGGGGCTGGCGCGGGGAGTCTCCCCGCGCCCTGTTATGCCCCCACAACTGGGGGTGGTGAACTCGGGGGCCCGGGGTGTGAGCTGACCCGGGCCCCCGGGGGGGAGCATAGCTCTCCCCGTGATAGGCCGACACCCCCCGGGTTAGTTTCCCGGTGTAGGGGGGTGTCGGTCCGTCCCTCCCCGGTTGGGGAGGGGGATCCGTGGGGGGTATTGGGTGAGGAAGGGTCGGGGCGTGCCGGACCACGCCTCCGACGGCCCTTCCTTCCGGTGGCGGCGTCTTCTTGTCTCGGCCGGGGCTGGTTCCTTCGGGACACCGGCCCCGAGCGGGACACGAAGCCTCCGGGGGCTGTGGGTGGACCGAGCTGGGGCTCGGGAAGCCCAATCCGAAGGCTCCAGGGATGGGGACACCGGGCGGGTCCCTCCGCCCGGGGTCTTATAGCGTAGGTAGTGGGGGAGGTTAACCCCTCCCCCGGGGCATGATGATAGCTGGGAGGTGTCCTGTTGAGTACTCGCGTGATCCAGGCACCTCCCATGTAGCTTAGGTGGGCGTGAGGTTTTAGTGGGTAGTCTCCGGGGGCTCCGCCCCCCCCGGAGAGAATCCCACATAACCCCGGCTTCCCCCAGGGAGTCGGGGTATGTATAAAACATTTCCTCACGATAAAAAAAAAAAAAAAAAAGGGTTAGGGTTAGGGTTAGGGTTAGGGTTAGGGTGGGCGAATCCGGAGGATGGGGTTGACCGTGGCCGCCGCAAAGACCGAGGCGATCTGGATGTACGGATCGCCTCGGCCGCGGCGGCTACCCCATGGTCAGAACCTCCGGATTCGCGTCGCTGAAACCTCCGTCGAGATCGGGCCCAGGATGAGATACCTGGGCCTGGTCATAGACGGCCGCTGGCGATTCGAAGAACACTTCGAGCTCCTCGCCCCCCGACTAGAGAAGACGGCAGCCGCATTGGCGCGGCTGCTGCCGAATGTCGGGGGGCCGGATTTGAAAGTGCGCCGCCTCTATACGGAGGTGGTGCGGTCTATAGCCCTGTATGGGGCCCCCGTATGGCACCGCTCGCTCAGGGCCAGCACGCCAAGCCGCAAACTCCTAGAAAGAGTGCGGCGGCGGCTGGCCTTGCGGGTCATACGGGGGTACCGCACCATCTCCACCGAGGCGGCGGGACTCCTCGCCGTGATTCCACCCTTCACTGTGGTGGCGGCGGAGCGGGCGAAGCTATACCACATCGCCCGCTCCTTCCGCCGCCCGCCGGGGGTGGAACTCACGCGCGAGGAGGAGGAGGAGCTCGAGGGCCAGAATCGCCAGGCCCGGACGGAAGCTTTTTCGGAGTGGAGGGCGATGTTGGCGCCCTCCACACGTCCGATTGTCCGGGCCCTCCTGCCCATATTTCATATATGGTGCAGGAGGCGGGGAAGGTTGACCTTCCGCCTCACGCAGGTGCTCTCCGGCCACGGTTGCTTCGGAGAGTACCTGCACAGAATGGGGCGGGAGCCGACTGCGCAGTGCCACCACTGCGGCGAAGATGTGGACACGGCGCGGCACACTCTGGAGGAGTGCCCAGCTTGAGCCGAGCCGCGCCGTGTCCTTAGAGCCGCGGTGGAAGGGTGGGACCTCTCGCTGTCGACCGTGGTCGACCACATGGTCGACAGCGTGAGGTCGTGGAAGGCGGTGGCCTCCTTCTGCGATGATGTGATCAAGCAGAAGGAGGCCGCCGAGCGGGCCCGGGAACGGGACCCGGGCTCTGCGAGGCGTATTTGGGCGCGGGGACGACCCCCGCGCCGACGTGTGCCCCCCAGTAGGGGGGCGGAGAGGGTAGGGAGGGCGCGGTGGTCTCCCCCGCGTCAACGTGTGCCCCCGGTGGTGGGGGGCGGAGTGGGGTTGGCGCGGGGAGTTCCCCCGCGCTCTGTTATGCCCCCACCACTGGGGGCGGCGAATTTGGGGGCCCGGGGCGTGAGCTGACCCGGGCCCCCGGGGGGGAGCATAGCTCCCCCCGTGATAGGCCGACACCCCCCGGGTTAATTTCCCGGTTTGGGGGGGTGTCGGTCCGTCCCTCCCGTTAGGGGAGGGGGATTCGTGGGGGGATTTGGGTGAGGAAGGGTCGGGGCGTGCCGGATCGCGCCTCCGACGGCCCTTCCTTCCGGTGGCGGCGTCTTCCTGCCTCGGCCGGGGCTGGTTCCTTCGGGATACCGGCCCCGAGCGGGGCATGAAGACTCCGGGAGCTGTGGGTGGACCGAGCTGGGGCTCGGGAAGCCCAATCCGAAGGCTCCAGGGATGGGGACACCGGGCGGGTCCCTCCGCCCGGGGTCTTATAGCGTAGGCAGTGGGGGAGGTTAACCCCTCCCCCGGGGCATGATGATAGCTGGGAGGTGTCCTGTTGAGTACTCGCGTGATCCAGGCACCTCCCGTGTAGCTTAGGTGGGCGTGAGGTTTTAGTGGGTAGTCTCCGGGGGCTCCGCCCCCCGGAGAGAATCCCACATAACCCCGGCTTCCCCCAGGGAGTCGGGGTATGTATAAAACATTTCCTCACGATAAAAAAAAAAAAAAAAAAAAAAAAAAAAAAGGGTTAGGGTTAGGGTTAGGGTTAGGGTTAGGGTTACCGTGCACAACCATAGCTCCCAGATGGGACTGGTTGAGGTGGTCAGGACAGGACAGTAGTAGGAGTCATTCCGGTATCGGCGAGGTGTTGAAAGCCGGGATCATGACTGATAAATTGGCTGGTAGGTTGAATCACTCTGCGTGGGATAGTTTAGAAAAGCTGGGCCGAGTAGCTTTGCCCAAGAAAGCAGACTTGGGGTCGGCTTATGTTAGTCGTGGAGGCTTTAAAATGCAACAGTTGCATGAAGCGGACCCAAATTTCTTTGAGGACGTCAAGGTTGTACTAGACCCTTGCTGTGGATATGGTGGCTTTGCAGAATATTATAGCTGTGCAATGTCGTCGAAGGCTCCCAAGGCTTATATCATGTCCTCTTTATACGAAAAGGGGCACAGAATTCCTGTCGGCGAGGTCAGACAAACTCAGAGGAGTAATGTGGATGTGATACTGGCCACCACAGTTGAGCATGGCGACAAGGGGAATATCAAGGATCCTAGGTGTAGTGCAAGGCTGAAAAGTATTTGTAAAAAGTTGGGCGGAATAGATCTACTAATTTTGGACGCTGGAGAATACAGCTCAGACGGGTTAATCAATAGAAACTTCTGGTATAAGAAGGGTAGAGATAATGTCAGCTTCTTGGATGCCGTGTCCAATTTAATTAACGATGTTAAAAAAGGCGGAAAAATTTGTGTTAAAGTGAACGGTTTGTGGCATGGTATCGAACAACTAGTGCAAGTGATCTCTGGCAACTTTGCCAAGATCAAGGCTATCAAGCTTGGGACCACCGCTTTTTCAAGTCCAGAGTGGTACTTGCTAGCTGAGGGCAAGCAAGATAAGGCCTTTGATGTGCGGAGGACTAGTGAGCTAATAGGCGCTTTGTGTGACGAGCAGTTATACCACTATCTTCTGATGCAGCAAATAATTCGTGTTAAAGGAAGAGGTTGGCGAGTCACTAAAAGGGGTGATTGGTTTTCCCCTGGCACAAAGTCGAGGGTTTTTGAGGTTAGAACGAGAGCCGATAACAAGCCTGGTGGCATCAAGGTTGATATAGAGTCTCCCGAGGGACGACTATTAGAAGAGTGGGAACCTGACTGGGATGAGCGAATAAAATTAGTCGTGAAAAAGATTCGCGCCAAGAAACTGAAGTGGGTCGAAGATGCAAAGAAGCCTTTTGATAACATCTATGGTATCGGAACTATTCAGAAAAGGCGTAGGTCTCAGAATCCAAAAAACACAAAGAATGGCTTGATAGCCAGTTTCGTTGAGGACGTCTGGGGTATAGACGAACGAAATAGTACATTCTGCCACACGCAAAACACAGATAAGTGGAAGGACGCTTCGATATCAAAAAGATTGGATGTTAATCCCGGCCATATGGACAGGGGTTCACTACGGAAAATATATCGGGCGATGCATTTGCTCACCAGCGAGTATGGCCACAAGATGAAGGGCAAATGTAGAATATTGACCAAAGAAGAGGTGCTTGGCATGATAAACAACCAAGGAAGTACGGGCGCCCTCGATGAGGGTCACACATTGAGCGAATTTATTAGACAGAGAGAAAATTGGTACGAAGAGTGCTTGGGATTGTTGTCGGCATGGAGAGAAGGAAAGAGTACTTCGAGCTATTTCACTTGCAGGCCAAAAAACGAGCCTAAGCAAAAGAAATGTGTCAGCGAAGGAAAAATAATGGTGAGTGAATCAGAGTTAGATGATTACACTGAACAAGGGCATAGGTTTATACAGTTTGCCGATTCCTTAACTAGGCTGGCACATTATGTGCTCCTTGGTGATATCTTGCGCCAGTCTTCTAAGAATAAACTCTACAAAGGCACGATTAATGGCACCCCACCCATGTACGTCGGACGAGTGATGAGAGCCATGTGGGACCTGAATTCTCCACCTGAAGTTAGAGAGATTAACGAGGGTGAGAACATGTCGATTGGTGTTAGGGTCACAGTAATGAAACCTTGTAAGATTGACACTCCAATGGCCGTGTGCTTGGATTACAGCGGTTGGGATACCACTGTGACGTTAGAAGAGCGTTTAATCGAGGCGGACGACGTGGCTAGCTATTATCCGCTTGAACTTCGCTCTACCATTATGAACTGTTTTAGAGAGATGTCATGCCCTATCACAGTCGATGACGACGGGAATGCCTGGTTGCGCGCGGGACAACGCGGTAGTGGTGAGTTATTCACTTCCTACGGCAACACCAAATTAGTGGCTGCTAATACTGCAGTTGGTGTGTCTGATGCAACTGGGATGAGCCTGGAGGAGGTGTGTGAGACTATAGCAAAGCTGGAGTATTTGATAGGTTACCGAAGCGGGGAGCCAGTGTATAAGACGGTCGAGGTGACAAGACATTGTCAGATGAGCGACGGAGACGATACGTTCCTCATAACGTCCGCGCCTTGGGCTAGAGCTATAGTCAATAACATAGAAGAACCCCTGTCCTTACAAAACAAGAGAATAAGGAGTGGCCAAGAGGGAGGAGCTAAGTTGTGCGCGAAATTCGAGCAGATAGAATTTTGCAGCCACAGTTATAGGCGTGTCAACATCAAAGACGAAAAATGGTGGTTACCCTGCAGACCGATAAGTGACATCTTCTCCAAGCAGCGGCTTACACTTAAGGTCAATACGTCGCGGTGGAATCCGGATGATCCTGATTGTGTGGAAGTGACTAGATCCAAGGTGATGAGCTATCTGTTATTGTATCCACACGTGAGAAGTGTCAGATATCAGTGCTTGACTTTATTAGCTGTTACAGGCGACGGTACTACGAGAATGTATGATTTTGCTAGGAGATGGGAATGGCAGGAAGACATTACTAAATTGACTGCTGTTGGGGCTCTTAAAAGCGTGTATAGGATTAGCCATATTAATGAGATAGGATATACTAATTATAAATATGAGATAGGACAGTTACTTACTCTTAAGAAAAATTCTCTACTTACGAGGAGGATGTCTAGGGTTAACGTGCGCGAATACTTAGTGTTGATGTTTAAGTTTCTTTTGAAACATGCTTCTTTAGATAGTAATGTATTAGTGATAGATGGTGTTTATAGCGAACATTTTTGTACATATCTCGCGACAATAGGTAAGTCTAATGCTTCTACTAACAATATAATAAACAAAAATATAGAACTCAAACTAACATATGATAGAATATTAAGGATCATAGGGGAAGACTCGGGACATAGGGCTTTCAATGATTCTGTAAAACGGCTGATAGCAACCGAGAATAGTCATAGTAAGCGGCCCAGAATGTGATGAGGCTTTACCTTGGGTGTTAGGTTAGTAAGGGGAAACCCTTTAGTTATTAGCAGACATGAGATAATTCTCATGATTGCCTTAGGTTTTATACGCGGTTAATGATACAGGAAAACTACCGGGTTAGTACTGGGGCAATTATGTTGATTCTGTTCGAGCCAGGACACTGTGATCAGTAAAAGTGAGACCAGAAACAACATAGGCTTTCTCTTCGAGCCGCGCCGTGTCCTTAGAGACGCAGTGGGCGGGTGGGACCTCTCGCTGCCGACCGTGGTCGACCACATGGTCGACAGCGAGGGGTCGTGGAGAGCGGTGGCCTCCTTCTGTGAGGTTGTAATGACCCAGAAGGAGGCCGCCGAGCGGGCCCGGGAACGGGACCCGGGCTCCGCGAGGAGGGTGTGGGCGCGGGGACGACCCCCGCGCCGACGTGTGGCCCCCAGGAGGGGGGCGGCGACGGCTGGGAGGGCGCGGGGGTCCCCCCCGCGCCAACGTGTGCCCCCGGTTGTGGGGGCGGAGTTGGGCTGGCGCGGGGAGTTTCCCCGCGCCCTGTTATGCCCCCACAACTGGGGGCGGGGAACTTGGGGGCCCGGGGTGTGAGCTGACCCGGGCCCCCGGGGGGAGCATAGCTCCCCCCGTGATTGGCCGACACTCCCGGGTTATTTTCCCGGTGTAGGGGGGTGTCGGTCCGTCCCTCCCCGATTGGGGAGGGGGATCCGTGGGGGGTTTGGGGAAAGGAAGGGTCGGGGCGTGCCGGATCGCGCCTCCGACGGCCCTTCCTCCCGGTGGCGGCGTCTTCTTGCCTCGGCCGGGGCTGGTTCCTTCGGGATACCGGCTCCGAGCGGGGCACGAAGACTCCGGGAGCTGTGGGTGGACCGAGCTGGGGCTCGGGAAGCCCAATCCGAATGCTCCAGGGATGGGGACACCGGGCGGGTCCCTCCGCCCGGGGTCTTATAGCGTAGGCAGTGGGGGAGGTTAACCCCTCCCCCGGGGCATGATGATAGCTGGGAGGTGTCCTGTTGAGTACTCGCGTGATCCAGGCACCTCCCGTGTAGCTTAGGTGGGCGTGAGGTTTTAGTGGGTAGCCCCCGGGGCTCCGCCCCCCGGAGAGAATCCCACATAACCCCGGCTTCCCCCAGGGAGTCGGGGTATGTATAAAACATTTCCTCACGATAAAAAAAAAAAAAAAAAGGGTTAGGGTTAGGGTTAGGGTTAGGGTTAGGGTTAGGGTTAGGGTTAGGGTTAGGGTTAGGGTTACCGTGCACAACCATAGCTCCCAGATGGGACTGGTTGAGGTGGTCAGGACAGGACAGTAGTAGGAGTCATTCCGGTATCGGCGAGGTGTTGAAAGCCGGGATCATGACTGATAAATTGGCTGGTAGGTTGAATCACTCTGCGTGGGATAGTTTAGAAAAGCTGGGCCGAGTAGCTTTGCCCAAGAAAGCAGACTTGGGGTCGGCTTATGTTAGTCGTGGAGGCTTTAAAATGCAACAGTTGCATGAAGCGGACCCAAATTTCTTTGAGGACGTCAAGGTTGTACTAGACCCTTGCTGTGGATATGGTGGCTTTGCAGAATATTATAGCTGTGCAATGTCGTCGAAGGCTCCCAAGGCTTATATCATGTCCTCTTTATACGAAAAGGGGCACAGAATTCCTGTCGGCGAGGTCAGACAAACTCAGAGGAGTAATGTGGATGTGATACTGGCCACCACAGTTGAGCATGGCGACAAGGGGAATATCAAGGATCCTAGGTGTAGTGCAAGGCTGAAAAGTATTTGTAAAAAGTTGGGCGGAATAGATCTACTAATTTTGGACGCTGGAGAATACAGCTCAGACGGGTTAATCAATAGAAACTTCTGGTATAAGAAGGGTAGAGATAATGTCAGCTTCTTGGATGCCGTGTCCAATTTAATTAACGATGTTAAAAAAGGCGGAAAAATTTGTATTAAAGTGAACGGTTTGTGGCATGGTATCGAACAACTAGTGCAAGTGATCTCTGGCAACTTTGCCAAGATCAAGGCTATCAAGCTTGGGACCACCGCTTTTTCAAGTCCAGAGTGGTACTTGCTAGCTGAGGGCAAGCAAGATAAGGCCTTTGATGTGCGGAGGACTAGTGAGCTAATAGGCGCTTTGTGTGACGAGCAGTTATACCACTATCTTCTGATGCAGCAAATAATTCGTGTTAAAGGAAGAGGTTGGCGAGTCACTAAAAGGGGTGATTGGTTTTCCCCTGGCACAAAGTCGAGGGTTTTTGAGGTTAGAACGAGAGCCGATAACAAGCCTGGTGGCATCAAGGTTGATATAGAGTCTCCCGAGGGACGACTATTAGAAGAGTGGGAACCTGACTGGGATGAGCGAATAAAATTAGTCGTGAAAAAGATTCGCGCCAAGAAACTGAAGTGGGTCGAAGATGCAAAGAAGCCTTTTGATAACATCTATGGTATCGGAACTATTCAGAAAAGGCGTAGGTCTCAGAATCCAAAAAACACAAAGAATGGCTTGATAGCCAGTTTCGTTGAGGACGTCTGGGGTATAGACGAACGAAATAGTACATTCTGCCACACGCAAAACACAGATAAGTGGAAGGACGCTTCGATATCAAAAAGATTGGATGTTAATCCCGGCCATATGGACAGGGGTTCACTACGGAAAATATATCGGGCGATGCATTTGCTCACCAGCGAGTATGGCCACAAGATGAAGGGCAAATGTAGAATATTGACCAAAGAAGAGGTGCTTGGCATGATAAACAACCAAGGAAGTACGGGCGCCCTCGATGAGGGTCACACATTGAGCGAATTTATTAGACAGAGAGAAAATTGGTACGAAGAGTGCTTGGGATTGTTGTCGGCATGGAGAGAAGGAAAGAGTACTTCGAGCTATTTCACTTGCAGGCCAAAAAACGAGCCTAAGCAAAAGAAATGTGTCAGCGAAGGAAAAATAATGGTGAGTGAATCAGAGTTAGATGATTACACTGAACAAGGGCATAGGTTTATACAGTTTGCCGATTCCTTAACTAGGCTGGCACATTATGTGCTCCTTGGTGATATCTTGCGCCAGTCTTCTAAGAATAAACTCTACAAAGGCACGATTAATGGCACCCCACCCATGTACGTCGGACGAGTGATGAGAGCCATGTGGGACCTGAATTCTCCACCTGAAGTTAGAGAGATTAACGAGGGTGAGAACATGTCGATTGGTGTTAGGGTCACAGTAATGAAACCTTGTAAGATTGACACTCCAATGGCCGTGTGCTTGGATTACAGCGGTTGGGATACCACTGTGACGTTAGAAGAGCGTTTAATCGAGGCGGACGACGTGGCTAGCTATTATCCGCTTGAACTTCGCTCTACCATTATGAACTGTTTTAGAGAGATGTCATGCCCTATCACAGTCGATGACGACGGGAATGCCTGGTTGCGCGCGGGACAACGCGGTAGTGGTGAGTTATTCACTTCCTACGGCAACACCAAATTAGTGGCTGCTAATACTGCAGTTGGTGTGTCTGATGCAACTGGGATGAGCCTGGAGGAGGTGTGTGAGACTATAGCAAAGCTGGAGTATTTGATAGGTTACCGAAGCGGGGAGCCAGTGTATAAGACGGTCGAGGTGACAAGACATTGTCAGATGAGCGACGGAGACGATACGTTCCTCATAACGTCCGCGCCTTGGGCTAGAGCTATAGTCAATAACATAGAAGAACCCCTGTCCTTACAAAACAAGAGAATAAGGAGTGGCCAAGAGGGAGGAGCTAAGTTGTGCGCGAAATTCGAGCAGATAGAATTTTGCAGCCACAGTTATAGGCGTGTCAACATCAAAGACGAAAAATGGTGGTTACCCTGCAGACCGATAAGTGACATCTTCTCCAAGCAGCGGCTTACACTTAAGGTCAATACGTCGCGGTGGAATCCGGATGATCCTGATTGTGTGGAAGTGACTAGATCCAAGGTGATGAGCTATCTGTTATTGTATCCACACGTGAGAAGTGTCAGATATCAGTGCTTGACTTTATTAGCTGTTACAGGCGACGGTACTACGAGAATGTATGATTTTGCTAGGAGATGGGAATGGCAGGAAGACATTACTAAATTGACTGCTGTTGGGGCTCTTAAAAGCGTGTATAGGATTAGCCATATTAATGAGATAGGATATACTAATTATAAATATGAGATAGGACAGTTACTTACTCTTAAGAAAAATTCTCTACTTACGAGGAGGATGTCTAGGGTTAACGTGCGCGAATACTTAGTGTTGATGTTTAAGTTTCTTTTGAAACATGCTTCTTTAGATAGTAATGTATTAGTGATAGATGGTGTTTATAGCGAACATTTTTGTACATATCTCGCGACAATAGGTAAGTCTAATGCTTCTACTAACAATATAATAAACAAAAATATAGAACTCAAACTAACATATGATAGAATATTAAGGATCATAGGGGAAGACTCGGGACATAGGGCTTTCAATGATTCTGTAAAACGGCTGATAGCAACCGAGAATAGTCATAGTAAGCGGCCCAGAATGTGATGAGGCTTTACCTTGGGTGTTAGGTTAGTAAGGGGAAACCCTTTAGTTATTAGCAGACATGAGATAATTCTCATGATTGCCTTAGGTTTTATACGCGGTTAATGATACAGGAAAACTACCGGGTTAGTACTGGGGCAATTATGTTGATTCTGTTCGAGCCAGGACACTGTGATCAGTAAAAGTGAGACCAGAAACAACATAGGCTTTCTCTTCGAGCCGCGCCGTGTCCTTAGAGACGCAGTGGGCGGGTGGGACCTCTCGCTGCCGACCGTGGTCGACCACATGGTCGACAGCGAGGGGTCGTGGAGAGCGGTGGCCTCCTTCTGTGAGGTTGTAATGACCCAGAAGGAGGCCGCCGAGCGGGCCCGGGAACGGGACCCGGGCTCCGCGAGGAGGGTGTGGGCGCGGGGACGACCCCCGCGCCGACGTGTGGCCCCCAGGAGGGGGGCGGCGACGGCTGGGAGGGCGCGGGGGTCCCCCCGCGCCAACGTGTGCCCCCGGTTGTGGGGGGCGGAGTTGGGCTGGCGCGGGGAGTTTCCCCGCGCCCTGTTATGCCCCCACAACTGGGGGCGGGGAACTTGGGGGCCCGGGGTGTGAGCTGACCCGGGCCCCCGGGGGGAGCATAGCTCCCCCCGTGATTGGCCGACACTCCCGGGTTATTTTCCCGGTGTAGGGGGGTGTCGGTCCGTCCCTCCCCGATTGGGGAGGGGGATCCGTGGGGGGTTTGGGGAAAGGAAGGGTCGGGGCGTGCCGGATCGCGCCTCCGACGGCCCTTCCTCCCGGTGGCGGCGTCTTCTTGCCTCGGCCGGGGCTGGTTCCTTCGGGATACCGGCTCCGAGCGGGGCACGAAGACTCCGGGAGCTGTGGGTGGACCGAGCTGGGGCTCGGGAAGCCCAATCCGAATGCTCCAGGGATGGGGACACCGGGCGGGTCCCTCCGCCCGGGGTCTTATAGCGTAGGCAGTGGGGGAGGTTAACCCCTCCCCCGGGGCATGATGATAGCTGGGAGGTGTCCTGTTGAGTACTCGCGTGATCCAGGCACCTCCCGTGTAGCTTAGGTGGGCGTGAGGTTTTAGTGGGTAGCCCCCGGGGGTTCGTCCTCCGGTGAGAATCCCACATAACCCCGGCTTCCCCCAAGGAGCCGGGGTATGTATAAAACATTTCCTCACGATAAAAAAAAAAAAAAAAAAAAAAAAGGGTTAGGGTTAGGGTTAGGGTTAGGGTTAGGGTTACCGTGCACAACCATAGCTCCCAGATGGGACTGGTTGAGGTGGTCAGGACAGGACAGTAGTAGGAGTCATTCCGGTATCGGCGAGGTGTTGAAAGCCGGGATCATGACTGATAAATTGGCTGGTAGGTTGAATCACTCTGCGTGGGATAGTTTAGAAAAGCTGGGCCGAGTAGCTTTGCCCAAGAAAGCAGACTTGGGGTCGGCTTATGTTAGTCGTGGAGGCTTTAAAATGCAACAGTTGCATGAAGCGGACCCAAATTTCTTTGAGGACGTCAAGGTTGTACTAGACCCTTGCTGTGGATATGGTGGCTTTGCAGAATATTATAGCTGTGCAATGTCGTCGAAGGCTCCCAAGGCTTATATCATGTCCTCTTTATACGAAAAGGGGCACAGAATTCCTGTCGGCGAGGTCAGACAAACTCAGAGGAGTAATGTGGATGTGATACTGGCCACCACAGTTGAGCATGGCGACAAGGGGAATATCAAGGATCCTAGGTGTAGTGCAAGGCTGAAAAGTATTTGTAAAAAGTTGGGCGGAATAGATCTACTAATTTTGGACGCTGGAGAATACAGCTCAGACGGGTTAATCAATAGAAACTTCTGGTATAAGAAGGGTAGAGATAATGTCAGCTTCTTGGATGCCGTGTCCAATTTAATTAACGATGTTAAAAAAGGCGGAAAAATTTGTGTTAAAGTGAACGGTTTGTGGCATGGTATCGAACAACTAGTGCAAGTGATCTCTGGCAACTTTGCCAAGATCAAGGCTATCAAGCTTGGGACCACCGCTTTTTCAAGTCCAGAGTGGTACTTGCTAGCTGAGGGCAAGCAAGATAAGGCCTTTGATGTGCGGAGGACTAGTGAGCTAATAGGCGCTTTGTGTGACGAGCAGTTATACCACTATCTTCTGATGCAGCAAATAATTCGTGTTAAAGGAAGAGGTTGGCGAGTCACTAAAAGGGGTGATTGGTTTTCCCCTGGCACAAAGTCGAGGGTTTTTGAGGTTAGAACGAGAGCCGATAACAAGCCTGGTGGCATCAAGGTTGATATAGAGTCTCCCGAGGGACGACTATTAGAAGAGTGGGAACCTGACTGGGATGAGCGAATAAAATTAGTCGTGAAAAAGATTCGCGCCAAGAAACTGAAGTGGGTCGAAGATGCAAAGAAGCCTTTTGATAACATCTATGGTATCGGAACTATTCAGAAAAGGCGTAGGTCTCAGAATCCAAAAAACACAAAGAATGGCTTGATAGCCAGTTTCGTTGAGGACGTCTGGGGTATAGACGAACGAAATAGTACATTCTGCCACACGCAAAACACAGATAAGTGGAAGGACGCTTCGATATCAAAAAGATTGGATGTTAATCCCGGCCATATGGACAGGGGTTCACTACGGAAAATATATCGGGCGATGCATTTGCTCACCAGCGAGTATGGCCACAAGATGAAGGGCAAATGTAGAATATTGACCAAAGAAGAGGTGCTTGGCATGATAAACAACCAAGGAAGTACGGGCGCCCTCGATGAGGGTCACACATTGAGCGAATTTATTAGACAGAGAGAAAATTGGTACGAAGAGTGCTTGGGATTGTTGTCGGCATGGAGAGAAGGAAAGAGTACTTCGAGCTATTTCACTTGCAGGCCAAAAAACGAGCCTAAGCAAAAGAAATGTGTCAGCGAAGGAAAAATAATGGTGAGTGAATCAGAGTTAGATGATTACACTGAACAAGGGCATAGGTTTATACAGTTTGCCGATTCCTTAACTAGGCTGGCACATTATGTGCTCCTTGGTGATATCTTGCGCCAGTCTTCTAAGAATAAACTCTACAAAGGCACGATTAATGGCACCCCACCCATGTACGTCGGACGAGTGATGAGAGCCATGTGGGACCTGAATTCTCCACCTGAAGTTAGAGAGATTAACGAGGGTGAGAACATGTCGATTGGTGTTAGGGTCACAGTAATGAAACCTTGTAAGATTGACACTCCAATGGCCGTGTGCTTGGATTACAGCGGTTGGGATACCACTGTGACGTTAGAAGAGCGTTTAATCGAGGCGGACGACGTGGCTAGCTATTATCCGCTTGAACTTCGCTCTACCATTATGAACTGTTTTAGAGAGATGTCATGCCCTATCACAGTCGATGACGACGGGAATGCCTGGTTGCGCGCGGGACAACGCGGTAGTGGTGAGTTATTCACTTCCTACGGCAACACCAAATTAGTGGCTGCTAATACTGCAGTTGGTGTGTCTGATGCAACTGGGATGAGCCTGGAGGAGGTGTGTGAGACTATAGCAAAGCTGGAGTATTTGATAGGTTACCGAAGCGGGGAGCCAGTGTATAAGACGGTCGAGGTGACAAGACATTGTCAGATGAGCGACGGAGACGATACGTTCCTCATAACGTCCGCGCCTTGGGCTAGAGCTATAGTCAATAACATAGAAGAACCCCTGTCCTTACAAAACAAGAGAATAAGGAGTGGCCAAGAGGGAGGAGCTAAGTTGTGCGCGAAATTCGAGCAGATAGAATTTTGCAGCCACAGTTATAGGCGTGTCAACATCAAAGACGAAAAATGGTGGTTACCCTGCAGACCGATAAGTGACATCTTCTCCAAGCAGCGGCTTACACTTAAGGTCAATACGTCGCGGTGGAATCCGGATGATCCTGATTGTGTGGAAGTGACTAGATCCAAGGTGATGAGCTATCTGTTATTGTATCCACACGTGAGAAGTGTCAGATATCAGTGCTTGACTTTATTAGCTGTTACAGGCGACGGTACTACGAGAATGTATGATTTTGCTAGGAGATGGGAATGGCAGGAAGACATTACTAAATTGACTGCTGTTGGGGCTCTTAAAAGCGTGTATAGGATTAGCCATATTAATGAGATAGGATATACTAATTATAAATATGAGATAGGACAGTTACTTACTCTTAAGAAAAATTCTCTACTTACGAGGAGGATGTCTAGGGTTAACGTGCGCGAATACTTAGTGTTGATGTTTAAGTTTCTTTTGAAACATGCTTCTTTAGATAGTAATGTATTAGTGTGCAACGAGACGTATGTGTCTCGTTGCGAGTTATTCTGTACCTTAGCCCGCACCAATCACCGGTGCGGGCCAGCCGCGCGCCAATCCGCGAAACCGGCCCGGGCGCGGACCAATCGACGTGCGCCGAAGGCTCGCGAACGAGCACACGAGGTCCGCGCTCGGGCTATAAAGATCGCGACGGAACCAGCCGAAGCCGGAGTTGGTCTGGAGCAGCTCTCGGGCGAACACCCGGGCCCAGATCCTCTCGCAGCCGCGCCAACTCGTGCTAGCCGCGGTTTACGATCGGGCGAACGCGACGAAGCGCTGGAATCGGCCGAGCGTAAGTGGGTCTACGTCCCCTACGCAAAACCGAGACCGCGACCAGGATTCTGGGAGGCAGTCGTTCACCGGCCTGCTCTTTTCAGAGCACCGAGGATACGACACTCCGGACCGTCATCCCCACCGCCTGGACCTGTTCCCGCGTCCCGCTCTCCCCTCGGGGATCCAGCGTCGCGCTCCGCACGTCAGTCGACGATCGGCCGCAGCAGCGAACGGAGCTCGCCTCTCGGTATACTACCGGAGACGAGCGCCCTCGCCGGTTTCGGGCCGTAGGCATTAGGTTTACGTCTGTGCCTACGTGCTCGAGCCGCGGCCGGGCGAAGGCGACGGGTGGGGGGTTCCGCGGATTCCTCAATCGCTCCTCTCCGCGCCCGCGTGCCCAAGCCACCAGGAAACAAAGCAGTCCACTATCGTTCGCTGGGCAGCAGTGTAGATACCACCTCGAGGATCGGGAGAATTCGGGACCGCGCCGAAAGCGCCCGACTCCGGACCACGTTCACGAGCACGGCTCACCCGCGCTCCCCGCGCGCCGCGTTCCCGATACACGCCGCGACCGAAACCGAACCGCGCCGAAAAGCGCCCGACTCCAGACCGCGTTAGCGAGCACGGCCCCCCCGCGCTCCCCGCGCACCGCGTTCTCGAGAGACACCGCGACCGAAACCGAACCGCGCCGAGGACGTCCGACGGCAGGCGCCGATCCCGCGAGCGCGTCTCGCCCGCATCGAACATTTCCCGCGTACGAACCAGACCGAAGCACGTGCCGGCGTCCCGCGGTTGCGATAGGCTAGTTCTAGTGAATAAGTAAAATACGATATTCGCGTCGGAATCCACCGTTACGGTCTTTTGTTTCTTTTGGTTATTAGGCCACCGGCCGTCAGCAGCTCACCGCCGGACCGTCTGGGGATCCGAGCGGATAAGCCGCATACCACGTCACGGTGCCGGTTATCATTATTCAATCAAGCTTATTCTTTTATTTTGCTCATTAGATCACGTATTCCGTTTAAGTAGTCAAGTTCGTTCTTTTGTTTCTCTCACTAATAAATCAGTTAAGCCACGTAAGAATTCACGTTTATTCTGTTGTTCTTGAACCACGATTAATAAATTAGTTTTGTTGCACCAATACGGCCTGAGTTATTCAACCACTTCCTTCTCCCTCTCCGACGAACCCTGGTCGCTGAGCGAATCTAGGGGAGGGACCGCGCGCCTCGCTTGCGCCGCCACGCAAGCGAGACGCTACCGTTACATGGCGCCCGAACGACGTATGTGTCTCGTTGCGAGTTATTCTGTACCTTAGCCCGCACCAATCACCGGTGCGGGCCAGCCGCGCGCCAATCCGCGAAACCGGCCCGGGCGCGGACCAATCGACGTGCGCCGAAGGCTCGCGAACGAGCACACGAGGTCCGCGCTCGGGCTATAAAGATCGCGACGGAACCAGCCGAAGCCGGAGTTGGTCTGGAGCAGCTCTCGGGCGAACACCCGGGCCCAGATCCTCTCGCAGCCGCGCCAACTCGTGCTAGCCGCGGTTTACGATCGGGCGAACGCGACGAAGCGCTGGAATCGGCCGAGCGTAAGTGGGTCTACGTCCCCTACGCAAAACCGAGACCGCGACCAGGATTCTGGGAGGCAGTCGTTCACCGGCCTGCTCTTTTCAGAGCACCGAGGATACGACACTCCGGACCGTCATCCCCACCGCCTGGACCTGTTCCCGCGTCCCGCTCTCCCCTCGGGGATCCAGCGTCGCGCTCCGCACGTCAGTCGACGATCGGCCGCAGCAGCGAACGGAGCTCGCCTCTCGGTATACTACCGGAGACGAGCGCCCTCGCCGGTTTCGGGCCGTAGGCATTAGGTTTACGTCTGTGCCTACGTGCTCGAGCCGCGGCCGGGCGAAGGCGACGGGTGGGGGGTTCCGCGGATTCCTCAATCGCTCCTCTCCGCGCCCGCGTGCCCAAGCCACCAGGAAACAAAGCAGTCCACTATCGTTCGCTGGGCAGCAGTGTAGATACCACCTCGAGGATCGGGAGAATTCGGGACCGCGCCGAAAGCGCCCGACTCCGGACCACGTTCACGAGCACGGCTCACCCGCGCTCCCCGCGCGCCGCGTTCCCGATACACGCCGCGACCGAAACCGAACCGCGCCGAAAAGCGCCCGACTCCAGACCGCGTTAGCGAGCACGGCCCCCCCGCGCTCCCCGCGCACCGCGTTCTCGAGAGACACCGCGACCGAAACCGAACCGCGCCGAGGACGTCCGACGGCAGGCGCCGATCCCGCGAGCGCGTCTCGCCCGCATCGAACATTTCCCGCGTACGAACCAGACCGAAGCACGTGCCGGCGTCCCGCGGTTGCGATAGGCTAGTTCTAGTGAATAAGTAAAATACGATATTCGCGTCGGAATCCACCGTTACGGTCTTTTGTTTCTTTTGGTTATTAGGCCACCGGCCGTCAGCAGCTCACCGCCGGACCGTCTGGGGATCCGAGCGGATAAGCCGCATACCACGTCACGGTGCCGGTTATCATTATTCAATCAAGCTTATTCTTTTATTTTGCTCATTAGATCACGTATTCCGTTTAAGTAGTCAAGTTCGTTCTTTTGTTTCTCTCACTAATAAATCAGTTAAGCCACGTAAGAATTCACGTTTATTCTGTTGTTCTTGAACCACGATTAATAAATTAGTTTTGTTGCACCAATACGGCCTGAGTTATTCAACCACTTCCTTCTCCCTCTCCGACGAACCCTGGTCGCTGAGCGAATCTAGGGGAGGGACCGCGCGCCTCGCTTGCGCCGCCACGCAAGCGAGACGCTACCGTTACAAGTGATAGATGGTGTTTATAGCGAACATTTTTGTACATATCTCGCGACAATAGGTAAGTCTAATGCTTCTACTAACAATATAATAAACAAAAATATAGAACTCAAACTAACATATGATAGAATATTAAGGATCATAGGGGAAGACTCGGGACATAGGGCTTTCAATGATTCTGTAAAACGGCTGATAGCAACCGAGAATAGTCATAGTAAGCGGCCCAGAATGTGATGAGGCTTTACCTTGGGTGTTAGGTTAGTAAGGGGAAACCCTTTAGTTATTAGCAGACATGAGATAATTCTCATGATTGCCTTAGGTTTTATACGCGGTTAATGATACAGGAAAACTACCGGGTTAGTACTGGGGCAATTATGTTGATTCTGTTCGAGCCAGGACACTGTGATCAGTAAAAGTGAGACCAGAAACAACATAGGCTTTCTCTTCGAGCCGCGCCGTGTCCTTAGAGACGCAGTGGGCGGGTGGGACCTCTCGCTGCCGACCGTGGTCGACCACATGGTCGACAGCGAGGGGTCGTGGAGAGCGGTGGCCTCCTTCTGTGAGGTTGTAATGACCCAGAAGGAGGCCGCCGAGCGGGCCCGGGAACGGGACCCGGGCTCCGCGAGGAGGGTGTGGGCGCGGGGACGACCCCCGCGCCGACGTGTGGCCCCCAGGAGGGGGGCGGCGACGGCTGGGAGGGCGCGGGGGTCCCCCCCGCGCCAACGTGTGCCCCCGGTTGTGGGGGGCGGAGTTGGGCTGGCGCGGGGAGTTTCCCCGCGCCCTGTTATGCCCCCACAACTGGGGGCGGGGAACTTGGGGGCCCGGGGTGTGAGCTGACCCGGGCCCCCGGGGGGAGCATAGCTCCCCCCGTGATTGGCCGACACTCCCGGGTTATTTTCCTGGTGTATGGGGGTGTCGGTCCGTCCCTCCCCGATTGGGGAGGGGGATCCGTGGGGGGTTTGGGGAAAGGAAGGGTCGGGGCGTGCCGGATCGCGCCTCCGACGGCCCTTCCTCCCGGTGGCGGCGTCTTCTTGCCTCGGCCGGGGCTGGTTCCTTCGGGATACCGGCTCCGAGCGGGGCACGAAGACTCCGGGAGCTGTGGGTGGACCGAGCTGGGGCTCGGGAAGCCCAATCCGAATGCTCCAGGGATGGGGACACCGGGCGGGTCCCTCCGCCCGGGGTCTTATAGCGTAGGCAGTGGGGGAGGTTAACCCCTCCCCGGGGCATGATGATAGCTGGGAGGTGTCCTGTTGAGTACTCGCGTGATCCAGGCACCTCCCGTGTAGCTTAGGTGGGCGTGAGGTTTTAGTGGGTAGCCCCCGGGGGTTCGTCCTCCGGTGAGAATCCCACATAACCCCGGCTTCCCCCAAGGAGCCGGGGTATGTATAAAACATTTCCTCACGATAAAAAAAAAAAAAAAAAAGGGTTAGGGTTAGGGTTAGGGTTAGGGTTAGGGTTAGGGTTAGGGTTAGGGTTAGGGTTAGGGTTACCGTGCACAACCATAGCTCCCAGATGGGACTGGTTGAGGTGGTCAGGACAGGACAGTAGTAGGAGTCATTCCGGTATCGGCGAGGTGTTGAAAGCCGGGATCATGACTGATAAATTGGCTGGTAGGTTGAATCACTCTGCGTGGGATAGTTTAGAAAAGCTGGGCCGAGTAGCTTTGCCCAAGAAAGCAGACTTGGGGTCGGCTTATGTTAGTCGTGGAGGCTTTAAAATGCAACAGTTGCATGAAGCGGACCCAAATTTCTTTGAGGACGTCAAGGTTGTACTAGACCCTTGCTGTGGATATGGTGGCTTTGCAGAATATTATAGCTGTGCAATGTCGTCGAAGGCTCCCAAGGCTTATATCATGTCCTCTTTATACGAAAAGGGGCACAGAATTCCTGTCGGCGAGGTCAGACAAACTCAGAGGAGTAATGTGGATGTGATACTGGCCACCACAGTTGAGCATGGCGACAAGGGGAATATCAAGGATCCTAGGTGTAGTGCAAGGCTGAAAAGTATTTGTAAAAAGTTGGGCGGAATAGATCTACTAATTTTGGACGCTGGAGAATACAGCTCAGACGGGTTAATCAATAGAAACTTCTGGTATAAGAAGGGTAGAGATAATGTCAGCTTCTTGGATGCCGTGTCCAATTTAATTAACGATGTTAAAAAAGGCGGAAAAATTTGTGTTAAAGTGAACGGTTTGTGGCATGGTATCGAACAACTAGTGCAAGTGATCTCTGGCAACTTTGCCAAGATCAAGGCTATCAAGCTTGGGACCACCGCTTTTTCAAGTCCAGAGTGGTACTTGCTAGCTGAGGGCAAGCAAGATAAGGCCTTTGATGTGCGGAGGACTAGTGAGCTAATAGGCGCTTTGTGTGACGAGCAGTTATACCACTATCTTCTGATGCAGCAAATAATTCGTGTTAAAGGAAGAGGTTGGCGAGTCACTAAAAGGGGTGATTGGTTTTCCCCTGGCACAAAGTCGAGGGTTTTTGAGGTTAGAACGAGAGCCGATAACAAGCCTGGTGGCATCAAGGTTGATATAGAGTCTCCCGAGGGACGACTATTAGAAGAGTGGGAACCTGACTGGGATGAGCGAATAAAATTAGTCGTGAAAAAGATTCGCGCCAAGAAACTGAAGTGGGTCGAAGATGCAAAGAAGCCTTTTGATAACATCTATGGTATCGGAACTATTCAGAAAAGGCGTAGGTCTCAGAATCCAAAAAACACAAAGAATGGCTTGATAGCCAGTTTCGTTGAGGACGTCTGGGGTATAGACGAACGAAATAGTACATTCTGCCACACGCAAAACACAGATAAGTGGAAGGACGCTTCGATATCAAAAAGATTGGATGTTAATCCCGGCCATATGGACAGGGGTTCACTACGGAAAATATATCGGGCGATGCATTTGCTCACCAGCGAGTATGGCCACAAGATGAAGGGCAAATGTAGAATATTGACCAAAGAAGAGGTGCTTGGCATGATAAACAACCAAGGAAGTACGGGCGCCCTCGATGAGGGTCACACATTGAGCGAATTTATTAGACAGAGAGAAAATTGGTACGAAGAGTGCTTGGGATTGTTGTCGGCATGGAGAGAAGGAAAGAGTACTTCGAGCTATTTCACTTGCAGGCCAAAAAACGAGCCTAAGCAAAAGAAATGTGTCAGCGAAGGAAAAATAATGGTGAGTGAATCAGAGTTAGATGATTACACTGAACAAGGGCATAGGTTTATACAGTTTGCCGATTCCTTAACTAGGCTGGCACATTATGTGCTCCTTGGTGATATCTTGCGCCAGTCTTCTAAGAATAAACTCTACAAAGGCACGATTAATGGCACCCCACCCATGTACGTCGGACGAGTGATGAGAGCCATGTGGGACCTGAATTCTCCACCTGAAGTTAGAGAGATTAACGAGGGTGAGAACATGTCGATTGGTGTTAGGGTCACAGTAATGAAACCTTGTAAGATTGACACTCCAATGGCCGTGTGCTTGGATTACAGCGGTTGGGATACCACTGTGACGTTAGAAGAGCGTTTAATCGAGGCGGACGACGTGGCTAGCTATTATCCGCTTGAACTTCGCTCTACCATTATGAACTGTTTTAGAGAGATGTCATGCCCTATCACAGTCGATGACGACGGGAATGCCCGGTTGCGCGCGGGACAACGCGGTAGTGGTGAGTTATTCACTTCCTACGGCAACACCAAATTAGTGGCTGCTAATACTGCAGTTGGTGTGTCTGATGCAACTGGGATGAGCCTGGAGGAGGTGTGTGAGACTATAGCAAAGCTGGAGTATTTGATAGGTTACCGAAGCGGGGAGCCAGTGTATAAGACGGTCGAGGTGACAAGACATTGTCAGATGAGCGACGGAGACGATACGTTCCTCATAACGTCCGCGCCTTGGGCTAGAGCTATAGTCAATAACATAGAAGAACCCCTGTCCTTACAAAACAAGAGAATAAGGAGTGGCCAAGAGGGAGGAGCTAAGTTGTGCGCGAAATTCGAGCAGATAGAATTTTGCAGCCACAGTTATAGGCGTGTCAACATCAAAGACGAAAAATGGTGGTTACCCTGCAGACCGATAAGTGACATCTTCTCCAAGCAGCGGCTTACACTTAAGGTCAATACGTCGCGGTGGAATCCGGATGATCCTGATTGTGTGGAAGTGACTAGATCCAAGGTGATGAGCTATCTGTTATTGTATCCACACGTGAGAAGTGTCAGATATCAGTGCTTGACTTTATTAGCTGTTACAGGCGACGGTACTACGAGAATGTATGATTTTGCTAGGAGATGGGAATGGCAGGAAGACATTACTAAATTGACTGCTGTTGGGGCTCTTAAAAGCGTGTATAGGATTAGCCATATTAATGAGATAGGATATACTAATTATAAATATGAGATAGGACAGTTACTTACTCTTAAGAAAAATTCTCTACTTACGAGGAGGATGTCTAGGGTTAACGTGCGCGAATACTTAGTGTTGATGTTTAAGTTTCTTTTGAAACATGCTTCTTTAGATAGTAATGTATTAGTGATAGATGGTGTTTATAGCGAACATTTTTGTACATATCTCGCGACAATAGGTAAGTCTAATGCTTCTACTAACAATATAATAAACAAAAATATAGAACTCAAACTAACATATGATAGAATATTAAGGATCATAGGGGAAGACTCGGGACATAGGGCTTTCAATGATTCTGTAAAACGGCTGATAGCAACCGAGAATAGTCATAGTAAGCGGCCCAGAATGTGATGAGGCTTTACCTTGGGTGTTAGGTTAGTAAGGGGAAACCCTTTAGTTATTAGCAGACATGAGATAATTCTCATGATTGCCTTAGGTTTTATACGCGGTTAATGATACAGGAAAACTACCGGGTTAGTACTGGGGCAATTATGTTGATTCTGTTCGAGCCAGGACACTGTGATCAGTAAAAGTGAGACCAGAAACAACATAGGCTTTCTCTTCGAGCCGCGCCGTGTCCTTAGAGACGCAGTGGGCGGGTGGGACCTCTCGCTGCCGACCGTGGTCGACCACATGGTCGACAGCGAGGGGTCGTGGAGAGCGGTGGCCTCCTTCTGTGAGGTTGTAATGACCCAGAAGGAGGCCGCCGAGCGGGCCCGGGAACGGGACCCGGGCTCCGCGAGGAGGGTGTGGGCGCGGGGACGACCCCCGCGCCGACGTGTGGCCCCCAGGAGGGGGGCGGCGACGGCTGGGAGGGCGCGGGGGTCCCCCCGCGCCAACGTGTGCCCCCGGTTGTGGGGGGCGGAGTTGGGCTGGCGCGGGGAGTTTCCCCGCGCCCTGTTATGCCCCCACAACTGGGGGCGGGGAACTTGGGGGCCCGGGGTGTGAGCTGACCCGGGCCCCCGGGGGGAGCATAGCTCCCCCCGTGATTGGCCGACACTCCCGGGTTATTTTCCCGGTGTAGGGGGGTGTCGGTCCGTCCCTCCCCGATTGGGGAGGGGGATCCGTGGGGGGTTTGGGGAAAGGAAGGGTCGGGGCGTGCCGGATCGCGCCTCCGACGGCCCTTCCTCCCGGTGGCGGCGTCTTCTTGCCTCGGCCGGGGCTGGTTCCTTCGGGATACCGGCTCCGAGCGGGGCACGAAGACTCCGGGAGCTGTGGGTGGACCGAGCTGGGGCTCGGGAAGCCCAATCCGAATGCTCCAGGGATGGGGACACCGGGCGGGTCCCTCCGCCCGGGGTCTTATAGCGTAGGCAGTGGGGGAGGTTAACCCCTCCCCCGGGGCATGATGATAGCTGGGAGGTGTCCTGTTGAGTACTCGCGTGATCCAGGCACCTCCCGTGTAGCTTAGGTGGGCGTGAGGTTTTAGTGGGTAGCCCCCGGGGGTTCGTCCTCCGGTGAGAATCCCACATAACCCCGGCTTCCCCCAAGGAGCCGGGGTATGTATAAAACATTTCCTCACGATAAAAAAAAAAAAAAAAAAAAAAAAGGGTTAGGGTTAGGGTTAGGGTTAGGGTTAGGGTTACCGTGCACAGGGGACCTAGGGGATATGGGCTTGGCAGTGGTGACTCGGATCCACTGCTAGGTATGCCACAGTGGTGGCGGTCATATTCCTAAAATCCTCCACGCTCCACCTCCTCGCGGTGGTCCCTGGGCACTCACGACTGTGGGTGGCTAACGGAGCGGGGGGTACGCGGCAGGAAGTAGCCTCGACGATGTGCGAGGCAATGCCGGCGGGATCTTCGGATCCTGGTAGGGGCACCCTTGCCGGTAAGGTTCGCACGGAGGGGCGAAAACTGCCGAGTTGGGACGGGATTTTCGGTGACGGACCAGGGCAAGGCTGGGTGTTTTACAAAATTGACATGGACGGCACAAAGGAAAAGAGTTTAGTTTACGGTGCAGGGGAGGGATACCCCAGTACCGGCGCGACTGTTGGTGGGCGAGCAGGCCACAGCGCGTCGTTATCCAACGACTGCGAGCCGAAGGTGGTGGACCACTGGGCCCCTTCGGAGGTAAATACTACCAGCGAAGCTGTGGTGACGGAAACGTCATCACAGATTTCGGGAGATTCGGACGCGGGCGTGTCGCGCGCGGGAGCCGAGATGCGGGGGGCGGACGGAGCTCCGACGGGGAAGCGGCCCCGGCTGGAGCCGTCCGTGGCAGGAGGGGGGCTGCAGACGCGCAGCGGGAGGGTCGTCGGGGGGACCCCTGAGGAGGGCTCCTCGGGGGCGGGTGCTGAGCAGGTGCTCAGCGACCGCGCCGAGAGGGGCCAGCTCCACAAAATCGCGGAGCTAATGGAGTCCGCGGGGAAGCTGCCGACGGCGCAGCTGGCGGAGGAGGTGGAGGACGCGATGAGACGTGTGGAGGGCGTCTCCACCGTCTCCAGGGGCCTCAAGGGCAATTTTGCCAAGGAGCTCAGAGATTGCTCCGCGCTGGCCAGGGCCTATTGCACTACGCTGGTGCAGCGGGCATACACTGGCACGGCGTGGGGCAATAGCCAGGAGGTCGCCCGTCTCCGCCAACAGACCGAGGCCCTCGCCAAGGAGGTACAGGACCTCCGGGCGAGGCTTCGCGTCGCGGGGGCGGAGAAGCGGGCGGTCGCGGGAAAGACGGCCCCTGGGGCGGTACCCTCCGCCTCCTCAGGCGGGACCGCGGGGACGGGACCGGCGGCGGAAGCGTCGACGCGGGCGGCGGAGGGGGCGGGGGTACTGGACCCTCAAGCCCTTCTCCTCCGCGTCGACGCGATGGTGGCGGCCAGGAATGCCGAGCTGGAAACGAGAATGGAGAATCGTTTCCGGGCAATCCTGGCCGGGATGGTTCCGGCTCTCCAGGGCAGGGGGGGAGGGACGCGCGATGCCCCGCCGGCGGCTTCTCCGCCGGCGGTGGTCGAAACCAGGAGGACTGGGCCGGTGGTGGTGTCCAGCGCCGGGGTGGTGCCACCCGTGGACATCCCGCCGCCGGTCGACCCAGCCTCCTGGTCGGTGGCGAAGTCGAAGTCCGCGAGGAAGGCGGAGAGGAGGCGGGCAGCGGCGGAGGAGAGGGCGGCCATAGCCCTCGCCGCCGAGTTGGCGGCCGCTGCTTCGGCGAAACGGAGGACGGCGACCGGGGGTTCGGCGGTCGGCACGCGAAAGGGGGCCGGCGCGATCACGGCGAAGCCGTCAAGTGGGAGGGTTGTTGCCCTGGGGCGCGCCCCCAAGTCCGGGGCCGTGGCGATCACGATCCCCGAGAGCTGTAAGCTCACCTACGCGGGAGTGATCGCCAGGGCCAGAGAGGCAATAGACCTCAAGGCGCTGGGGATTGAGTCGGGGGTGCTCCCCAGGAGGACCAAGACGGGGGGGATCCTCCTGGAGGTAAAGGGCCCGGAGGGCCAAGAGAAGGCACGGGCCCTCTCCACGAGGGTCTCTGAGGCCTTACAAGGGACTGGGGTTAAAGTCGTCCAGGCCGTCAAGCGAGGCGAGTTGCGCGTCGCTGGCCTGGACGACTCGGTTAGCGCAAGGGAGGTCGCGGCGGCACTTGCGGCTGCGGGGGGGTGCTCGGAGGCCGAGTTCCGGGTCGGAGAGATCCGGAGGTCCGCCTCTGAGCGGGTGCTGGGCTCCTGTTGGGCCCAGGGCCCCCTCGCGGCCGTCAGGAAGGTGGTGGCGGGGGGCCGGCTGCTGGTCGGCTGGTCCTCGGCGCGGGTGGAGGCACTGAGGGAGCGACCCCTTCAGTGCTTCCGCTGCTTGGAGACGGGGCACACGCGGTCGACCTGTAAAAGCACGGTCGACAGGAGCGCGAGGTGCTATCGGTGCGGTGCGACCGAGCACCGCGCCTCGGCCTGTGGGGCTGCCCCCAGATGCCCGCTCTGCGCGGATCTGGGGAGGCCCTCGAACCACAGGTTCGGGGCCAAAGCGTGTGCCCCGGCTCCGAGGAGGGGTCGCGCGGCGGTGAAGGGAAGAGGGGAAAAGTCGGCGGCTGCACCCGCGCAGCAGCAGCCGACTACACCGGGGGCCCAGTCCCACCAGGGGGGGGAGCCTGCAGAGCAAATGTCAGGGTAGGCTGTTTTCAGGCCTATTCCGGTTCTGCAGGCGAACCTCAACCACTCGCGTGCGGCCCAGGACTTGTTTGTCCAGGCCGTGCGCGAGCGGGGGACTGGGTTGGCAGTGGCGGCGGAGCCGTACTCCGTTCCCGATCACCCCTTCTGGGTGGGGGACGAGGCCGGCTCCGTCGCCATAGTGGCGGAGGGCCGCCGCGGGTCCCCGTCGATCTCCCTTCTGGAGAGAGGCGAGGGATTCGTGGCGGTGCGGTGGGGGGACATCGCGGTCGTCGGAGTTTATATCTCGCCGAACCGTGGCCTCGATCATTTTCGGGGGTTCCTGGGCGGGCTGAGTAGCTGCATCGCGCGGTGCAGCGCCCGTCCGGTTCTCGTCCTGGGAGACTTCAATGCCCACGCGGTATCGTGGGGGAGTCCCAGGACGACCACTAGGGGAAGCGAGGTGTTAGACTGGGCGTCCGGCCTGGATCTCCGGTTGATTAACCGGGGATCCACGCCGACGTGCGTGCGGCCGCAGGGTGTCTCTATTGTCGATCTGACATGGGGGACGCCGTCGGCCGTGCGCCGAGTGTCGGGATGGAGGGTGGCGGAAGAACTAGAGCTGGCCTCTGACCACACGCCCATAGTCATGGACGTGTGGCCCGCCGCCCTCTACGCGCGGGATTCCCGGCACGGCCAGGTGGACCGACGGCCGCGATGGGCGTGGAACAGGGCGGACGAGGACCTGTTCCGGGCCGCTGTCGCCGCGGTAACGTGGGGGGGGCCCCAGCCGGCTGGGGGGGCACCGGCGCGCGGGGCGGAGCGGCTCCGGGAGGTGATGACGGCGGTGTGCGACACCGCGGTGCCCCGGAGCCGGTCCGACCATAGAAGGGCGGCATACTGGTGGTCCGCGGGCATTGCAGAGCTTCGGCGTGCCTGCAATGCCGCGCGGCGCCAGTATGGCCGAGCGCGCAGGAGGCGCGACGACGAGGAGGCGAGGCTCCACGGGGAGTACCGAGCCGCGCTCGGGACTCTCCGGAGGGCCATCGCGAAGGCCAAGGCGGACGCGTGGTCGGAGCTCGTCGGCACGGTGGACGCGGATCCGTGGGGGCGCCCGTATAAGCTTGTAATGAGCAAGCTGCGCGCGTGGGCCCCCCCACTGACGGAATCGATGGACCCTCCCTTACTCGAGGAGGTGGTGACGTCTCTCTTCCCGCGTGAGGGGGGACAGCGACACCGCCTCCATCCGGGCCAGGAGCCTCTCTCCTGGTCCGCGGAGTGGGAGGTGTCAGCCGGCGAGCTCGGGGAGGCGGTGACCAGGGCCCGTCGGGTGGGCCGCAAGGCCCCGGGTCCTGACGGGGTGTCGGGCCGCGCGTTGGTCTTGGCATTGGAGGGGGGGCTCGCTCCCGAACTCAGGCGGCTGTTCAACAGTTGTCTGAGGGAGGGAGTGTTCCCCCCACTATGGAAGTCGGGCAGGCTGGTCCTCCTTCCAAAGGCGGGCAAGTCCCGGGACTCGCCCTCCGGGTACCGGCCAATTTGCTTGCTGGACGAGGCGGGGAAGTTGTTCGAGCGCGTTCTCGTTGGACGCCTCGTCCGGCACCTGTCGGGGGGAGGAGTCCCCGATCTGAGCGAGGCGCAGTTCGGCTTCCGGGGGGGTCTCTCCACCGTCGACGCAATTCGGCGGGTGAGGGCTCTCTCGGGGGCCTGTACGGAGGGGGG